>NW_024870610.1:92060-113965 GCF_013358625.1 Macadamia integrifolia
ATATATATATATATATATATATATATATATATTAATATTAAAAAGTTCGTACTCCCTGTCTTTGGTATACTTTTTTTAAAAGATAAAAATGCCCATCGATGTCTATAAAAAAAACTTTCTAATTGATCAAAATACCCCTCCAAATGGAAGGGAAAAAAATAATTAAAAAAACATAGAGTAGAAAGAGGAAGTAATTATTAACTAGTAAAAAGGATAAAAAAAAATATGACACATAATAACCCACAAGAGGCGTGGTTATTCATCTCCCTTTATTTGGTATACTTTACTTATTTAAAAAAACAAAAAAACAAAAAAACAAAACCTTTGATATTAGAAGAAAACAAAAGAGCAGAAGCCAAATGGCTCTCGTGGGCTGCATTTGTTGTTATTAAATAGTCTATTAATTTAATTTTTAATTAGCATTTGCTATACATTTATTTTCCAATCTTTATTCAACATTTTATCTAGAATTGAATTTTCTTCATATTATTTGTTTCTCTTATGTGTGGTGTAAAAATCAAATATATCTCTCAATTTAAGAAAAATATTAAAAAACGAAGTCGAACGGCTCTCTTGTGCTCAAACAGAAACAATAAATACAGAAAGAAAATCACGGCCCCGTGTTATCGTGCAATTTACAAGAGGTAAAACGCTTCCAAAGAAAAAAAAAAAAAAAAAAAAAAAAGTCTTGCCGTGGGTGCACGTGGGGGCATTCGTTAAGTGGTAGAATGAATATACTTTTAGCCCACGAGTTTTATATATTTCTGCTATTAGAAAGTACTATTAAGTGTTGACCCATAAATATTTTTTCCTAATTTTACACTAAGAGAATAATAAGAGGGAGTAGATTGGTGGTTGATAACTTGGTGGAAAACGTGATTCCAAAACCAAAGAAAACAGAATGATGTATGGAAGAAACTTTAACGGAATTACTCCCAAAACTCACATATATTTACTAAAATGCAATTTTTACTTAAATTTTTACAAAAATGCAAGTTTTTCAATAAAATTTCAATGAATTTTCCAATGCAAATTCCTTAATATAATTTCCATCTGAGCTTGGTGGTAACATTTTAGTGGCTCATGGAAAGGCTATAGCTTTGGGAGCCCTTGATGGAAAATTAATATCCAAAAGCCAGATTTGGGTATTTTCCTTCTTTCAAACAAGTACTGATGTAGCCTAATTTTTATAACGAGAGGAATGCACAAATAGCTAGCCAACATACCAATTTTTGGTGCCTCAAAATGATGTCATAAATTAAGAATCAACAAATCAATAATAAAGAAGAGAAAAAAAATAAAAATAAAAGATAAAAAATATTATTAAAAAAACTCAGAAAATTCCTCAATCACATACCCCAATTAAGAGGAAGCATCACTATCACCTTAATTTCCATTCCCACCATTTAGAGCAGACGAGATACAACTCATACAACTATGAATAAAAGACATGTTCATAGGAAAAAACTCTAGTTCTAGTTTCTGATATTCAAGATTCTTATATCGTTTTATAGATCTGAAATCATACTTTATTCAACCAGAAAATAGAGTCAATTCTAAGAATGATGAGAGAAAATGAATAGCAGGACTGTCCTCATGGCTCTAGTGCACATATAACTTGCATTAGAGACAATCATTCCCTAACATATCAGTAGATTTAATGTAAATAATTTTCTCCAGCTAGTTGCACCATACAAATAACATTATAGATTCAAATAAAGCTATGAGCATAGCAAGGGTTCTCACTAAATCAAATTTCAACATAACTACAAATACACTTATTCCTCAATTAAAAATTAAAAATAAATAAATAAATTGTAGTTTGGCAACCATACCTTGTGGATGTGAAGTATCTGAAATTGAATAGAAAATAGGAGAGATACAGGGAGAGGAATGAGGCCGCAATGGTGGGGGAGAAATCTGAAATTGAAAAATTCTGGGATATTGTAATTGTTTTTTTGTGGTATATATAAGGAAGGATAGTGTATTCCAGAGATACTTTAAGAAAAGTAATGGTGTTATTAGTGAAAGATTTCGTGCAATAAAAAACTTTTAAAGCCCATGAAAGAGGATTTAGGGAAACCGTTTTTATGCAGTAAATCTCTCCATAATTATTCACTTCCTCCCCACT
Organism: Macadamia integrifolia; assembly: GCF_013358625.1. NCBI lineage: Eukaryota > Viridiplantae > Streptophyta > Magnoliopsida > Proteales > Proteaceae > Macadamia > Macadamia integrifolia. The sequence goes on from NW_024870610.1 coordinate 94,192, forward strand.
CTCCATAATTCTCTCTCTCTCTCTCTCTCTCTCTCTCTCTCTCTCTCTCTCTCTCTCTCTCTCTCTATATATATATATATATATATATTTTTGTCTTTGTAAATCTACTTAGGGCCTGTTTGATAACGTTTCAAGAAACGCGTTTCTACCGTTTCTGATTTCTGTTTCCAGAAACAGAAGAAACGGAGCAAAAAGCGTTTGATAAAACTGTTTCGTTTCACTTATTTTTAGAAATAGAAATAGAAATTTTAACTTATTTATGGTTCAAGAAACGACCCAGGCGAAACAAGTTTTCGCCATTTCTGGAAACGACTTGTGGCAATTCTTTCACTGGTTACCATCGACTTCTAAAAACATGACTTATCAAACACCTTCAATTCCGTTTCTGTTTCTAGAAATGGAAATTTATGTTTCTGCCGTTTCTTGAAACAGAAACGGCAGAAACGTTATCACACGGGCCCTTATTTTATATCCCCCATGATTAGGAAAAGAAAGTCCACCCCTATTGTGGATTATTATGTGCCTTTTTTTTTTTATCCTTTTTAATACTTAATAATAATTATTATAATTGGATGACCCCAAATCGACCGGGCCGACAAGAGGAAGGAGGACGAAATCCAAGGGGCCGGTGGCGTCGAGGGAAGTGTCGACCTGCGGGAGAACTTCGAACCAGGGGAAGAAGTCGGACGCCGTGAGAACTTCGGACGCCGTGAGAACTTCAGATCTGCTCGGATCTGCTCGGATCTGCTCAGACCTGCTCGTCGGACGCCGTGAGAACTTCAGACCTGCTCTTTGGTACTTCACACGCCGTGAAAACTTCGGATCTGCTCGCCCTCCTTCTCTGCTCTGCTCTCTCACAGACTGTACCTTATGTTTTGATCTGCTCTGCTCTGCCGTGAGAACTTCAGATCTACTCTGCTCTGCCGTGAGAACCGTCTTTGCAGCTCTGAATCTCTCACCTCCAAACCTTGATTGCGCCTTGTAAACTTCAGATCAAACTTTGAAGTTTCCTTCTCACTCTATTAACATCACTACTGCAACATCAACGAACCGATCGCTCTCGGATCCCATGCATCTGCCAAGTGCACGAAAAAAAGTACAGGTATTTCTTGGGAAAAATGGTTTGAGTGTTTCTTAAACTTAATGAATTGCTTGAAACTCTGATGATGGCTGAGACGAGTAATGATACTAGAATCGGACATGAGCCAAAGGATGGCTGGCTTCCGGATCGTGGTAGACAGGCTTTGATTACTGATTTTCTGAAACCAGATTTTTCAAGGAAGGATTCTAGATCGGCTTCTGCTAATAATGATTCTAGATCTGTAGAGGGAGGTGAGGTTGATCGGGTCAAGGATGCAGATGAAAATAGGGAGGAGGTGCGACGATCCTAATCACACAAGATGCCTATTCACGCTGAAGCCTACACCAAGATCATAATCCCACAAGATGCCTATGAGGATAGACTGCTACGGTTCAGGTTTGCATTGATCGGGAGGACGAACTTTAGATTCCTTTCAATGGATGACATTCGAAAGGAGGCGAAGGAGAATTGGAATCTAAAAGGCGGAGTGAAGACGGTTCCTATGGGGAAGGGGTATTTTCTTTTACAATTTGACAGGGAAGGAGACATGGCAGCCATGTGGAGATGTAGTCTTACAAGAATCCGTGGGCAGATCATTAGATTCCAGTCTTGGAAGGCAGATTTTGATGTTCATGCCAAGAACGTCAAAACCAAGTTGATTTGGATCAGATTCCCTGACCTGCCACTTGAATACTGGGACGAGAGGATTCTGCTAACAATGGCTAAGGCATCAGGGAGACCTGTGGCACTGGACAGACGAACTCGATCTGCGGCAAGGGGCGCCTATGCGAGAGTCCAGGTAGAGGTAGAGATTGGAGCTACCAGACTCAAAGAAATCCAGGTAGAAAGAAGGCAACCAGGAACTAACGAAACATTCTGGTTCAAACAAAATATCATATATGAAGATGCCTTGATCAGATGTGGTTTCTGCAAAAAAATGGGACATTCTGTCCATGTATGTAGAGTGAGAATGGAAACAGAGACCAGGAAGGAGTCGCAGCGCAAAGAGACTATTCCAGGGGCGACCTATGTAGATGAAGAGGAAGGCGTCCAGAGCAATGGTCACCGGAATGAGAACAGTGTCCGCCGGAATGAGCAGAATCCGATGACTGGTGAGTCTAACTTGGAAAGATTTTCCTTACTTTCGAAGGAAAAATCTCCTTCCATGTTTGAATCGCACACTTTAAGGAACATTGATGGAAAATCAGTTATGCATAATTTGAATGGAGACATACAAATATGCCTTCCATTAGAAGAAGAAGGGAATATGGAAGGAAATAATCTAGCTGACACGAACAACTTGGATGATGGGGAGAATGACTTGGAGGAGGGGGCGGACTCTATGGCTGGAGCGGATTTCGGGTTGGTTGGTGGAAATGGGGCTCTTATGGGTCAACGTTCCTATTCCCTACCCACACGAAATAATGTTGTTTCACCTCGTGGGGTTGGAAATGACTCCAATTGGGGCATACAAGAGAAGGAATCTTCAAGCTCCATTTATCATGGTAGTGGTGAGCGGGTGATGACCCTGACTAGGCATGGCGAGCATCATGAGACTGGTCGGTGCCAAGCACTACAATGGTACAATAATGTCATCTCCTCATTCAACCCTCTTGAGATTAATGGTGGCACGGTGGTGGTTAATCATAAGGAGGTAGAGCAGATAGACAAAACTCTCTGCGAAAGGGAGGCTTTGGATATGGTTCCTGGAAGACAGGGAAAGGGGAAACACCTGACCAATACAGAGCAGACTTTGCGAAAGTCTGGCCGTATTGCCTCATCAAAAAATAGTAAATGAAAGCCCTCTATTGGAATATTAGAGGGATAAAGAAGGCTGCCGCAAGGTTAACTTTGAGGAATATTTTAAGGGACAAAAGGCCTGATTTCCTTTGCATTGCCGAACCTATGATTCCCTCCGACGCCTTTCCTACGTTGTTCTTAAACAAGCTGGGTTTTGACCCTGATTTCATCCATAACGAGCGTCTAGGCGGAGTCTCAAATCTATGGCTGCTTTGGCGAAGAGGTGTAGCAAAGCCTATTGTGCTATCGTCTTCTGAGCAGCAAATCTCTGTCTCTGTGCAATGGGCTCAGGAAATTTTCATCTTATCTGTAGTACACGCCAAATGCCTAAGAGCTGCTAGAAGAGAATTGTGGACTGACTTGGTGGCAACTCATCCTGGGCCGACTACTCCTTGGATGATTTTTGGAGATTTCAATGCCACCCTTCTCTCTTCTGAAAAAAGGGGGCCTGGAATTTTCAACTTAGGGTCAGCGGGAGATTTTGGTGCAATGGTGGATACTTGTTCACTAATTCAAGTTCCTTCGCAGGGAAGGAAATTCACATGGACTAATAATAGGAGAAGGGGCCATGTCTCTGCAGTGCTCAATCGAAGCTTTTGCAATGAGGCTTGGATTTCTTATTTTCAAGAATGTCACCAATTTGTCTTGCAGAGAGTGGCGTCTGACCATACTCCCATTCTGGTGGTGTCTGAAGGCTCTGAAAGACCTAAAAACTGTCCTTTTCGCTTCTAGAGGTTCTGGGCATACCATGAGGGCTATCTAAATGCAGTTAAGTCCTCCTGGGAGATCGACATTCCTGGATAGCCAATGATGGTAATGGCTCAAAAATTAAAAAGATTGAAGGTCTTCCTACGCTCCTAGGCAAAAGAAAAATTTCCAAATTTTAATTTGGAGATGATGGAGGCAAAAAAATGCATGGAGGAAATCCAGACTCAAATTGACAGAGATGGGATAAGCGACTCAATTTATGCCAAAGAAGCTGATGCAAAGACCAGATATCTGAAGGCCCTGCAAAATTATGAGAAATTATGGGCTGAAAAATCTCATTCTAGATGGAGGAATCAAGGAGATAGATGCTCAAAATTTTTTCACATTTCAGTGAAGATTCGGCGAATGAAGAACTCCATTAAATCTCTGAAGATGGTTGATGGGACCCTAACCTCTGATAAAGAGCAGATCAAGGAATATGTTGCGGGTTATTATGAGCATTTTCACAAAGGTACCCCCCTTACCAATCACATGGATTTATTGCAATGCATTCCTAATGTTTTGGATGAATGGGATAGAGGTCGATTAGATGGTATTCCCTCTGACTCTGAGATCAAGAATGCGGTGTGGGATCTTGATCCAGATAGTGCTCCTGGTCCAGATGGATTTCCTGGAGCTTTTTATAAATCATGTTGGGACATCATATCTTCAGATTTATGCAAGGCTATCAGATGGTTTTTCAGAACCGGGTTCATGCCTTACGGCATTAATAATAATTTCCTGGTTTTGATTCCTAAAATTGAAGGAGCACTATCCCTAGACAAGTTCAGGCCATTGTGCATGGGAAATTTTTTATGCAAAATAATATCAAAGATTCTGGCTATGCGATTATCGTGTTTTCTTCCAAAAATTATCTCTGAGGAGCAAGGGGCCTTCCAGAAAGGGAAGATCATTCATTCCAACATATCACTTGCCTCGGAGCTGGCAAACATGATGTTTGCATCCACAAGAGGTGGAGGTATGGGTTTAAAAATTGATATCCAGAAGGCGTTCGACACCATCTCTTGGAATTTTATTTTTCTTGTTCTGAGGAGATTTGGTTTTTCTGAAAAATGGATCTCTTGGATCCATCAGATCCTTGTTTCTGCCAGAATCTCAGTTCTGTTAAATGGTGGCCCTGTTGGATACTTTGGTGTGGAGAAGGGTCTGAGACAAGGAGATCCAATCTCGCCTATGCTATTTATCATTGCTGAAGAGGTGCTTTGTAGAGGCTTATCTGAGCTTCTAGCCAATAACAGCATTAAAGCTCTATCGGGTCCTCGTGGGGCTATTATCCCTACACATATTCTTTTTGCTGATGATGTTTTTATCTTTTCAAATGCTTCCATCAGGTATGTTAAGAATCTCAAAAATTTTCTCTCTAAATACCAGAGCTTCTCCGGCCAGAAAATGAATTTAGACAAAAGCAAGCTTTTCTTGGGATCTGTTCCTGCCTCTAGAAAGCAAGCCATTGCAGAAGAGCTTGGTATCTCCATTTGTAACTTCCCCACCCGCTATTTGGGGGTCGAGATCTTTAAGGGAAGTGTGAAAAAGGAGTCGCTAATCCCCATTCTGGATAAAGTCAAAGGGCGACTAGCAGGATGGAAAGGGAAGATTTTGTCCATGGCTGGACGAGTGGAATTGGTCCGCTCAGTGATATTGGGAATGATGAACCATAGTTCAGCTGTATATTGGTGGCCTTCATCCCTTATTGCAATAATGGAGAGGTGGATGAGAAATTTTATCTGGACAGGTGAGATTGATACTGCAAATAAAATATCAGTCAGATGGGATCTTTGTTGCAGGCCTAAGGATGAAGGTGGCTTGGGACTGCGAAGGCTCAGAGACATAAACAAAGCCATGCTCTGTAATATGGTCTGGAGGGTCAAGCATGAGAATTCCTTAGCATGCAAATTCTTAAGGGCGAGATTTTTGAGGGGTGATGGTTCCTTCAAAAAGTCCTATAAGCCTTCTTCGATTTGGCCAGGCTTTAGGAAGATGTGGGACTTCATGTCCACCAATGAAGCCTGGATGATTGGAAATGGGGACAGCATAAATTTCTGGTCAGATAAATGGTTGGGCGGCAAATCCATCCTAGAGCTAGTTGGCCTGGAGGGAGAGTCGAGTCTTCACTGCAAGGGAAAGGTCAGTGACTTCATTGACAATTTTAAATGAAAATTGCCAAATGTTATCTCCCCTTTGCTGCATGATATTTTTGAGAAAATTCGAACCATTAAAATTCCATCTTATCCCTGTGAAGATATGTGCTTGTGGAGTCTATCATCTGATGGGATTTTTAATACTAATTCTGCCTGGGAAGATATTAGGATTCGTTATCCGAAAGTGCCATGGTTCTCTTTGATTTGGGGTAAAAAGATGCAACCCAGGGTGTCTATCTTTGGTTGGAGAATGGTGCACGACAAGCTCCCTACAGATGACGCTGTTCAAAAGAGGGGCATAGTCCTTGTCTCTAAATGTAGCTTATGTGGAATGGAGGCTGAGACATCTTCTCATATTTTCCTTCAATGCTCCTACTCCGAAGATATATGGCTCTTTTTTTGTGGATGCTTCAATGTGCAATGGCAGCCAGCTGGAACCATGGCCGATTTCCTCACATGGTGGAGAAGAAAACAGAAATCAGTTTGCTGTAAAGAGGCATGGATCATGGGGTTACCAACAGTGGCTGATCACATTTGGCGCGAAAGAAATAGTAGAAGGCATGATGGCAAGGAAAGACCGGCAAGATACCTGAAACAGATGATTCTAGAGGATATTCAGTTTGCTAAGCCAAGCACTAAAGGTGAAGTCAAGACAATGTCTGATCTCATTTGCTGCAGGAAGCTTGGTATTCCGATTCAGAGATCTCCCCCAAAATCAATCTTAGAGGTTTACTGGTGTAGACCCGAGGCAAATTGGATTAAATTGAATTTTGATGGAAGCTCAAGGGGGAACCCAGGTCGTGCAGGTGCAGGCGGAATTTTTCGTGATCACAGGGGAGGCGTTCTTGGCTCCTACAAAATTTTTATGGGTATCTCGGGTGTCTTTGAAGCTGAAATTGAAGGCTTAATGGTGGGGCTGATGCGTGCTAGGGAGCTGGGCATTTCATGTCTGTGGGTTGAGACGGATTCTAGTGCTGTTGCAATCTCTATCCAGCAAAATAAAATTCCATGGTTCGCTTTGCAGAGATGGATATTCCTCCAGCCATATTTGAAGAGTATCACATGGAAAATAACTCACAACTTCAGAGAAGCGAACTCAATTGCCGACTACCTGGCTAGAGATGCGGCGAAGACAGGGATATCAGCCATAAATGTCGACTTTCCTGCCAACATTAAGGAATTCATCAGAAGAGATGCTNTCTCTATCCAGCAAAATAAAATTCCATGGTTTGCTTTGCAGAGATGGATATTCCTCCAGCCATATTTGGAGAGTATCACATGGAAAATAACTCACAACTTCAGAGAAGCGAACTCAATTGCCGACTACCTGGCTAGAGATGCGGCGAAGACAGGGATATCAGCCATAAATGTTGACTTTCCTGCCAACATTAAGGATTTCATCAGAAGAGATGCTGATGGCAGACCAAACTATAGATTTGATTAGTGGGATTCTCTTTCCTCTGCTGATGGCAATGCCGAAGGTGGGGGTCAGGGAATCGATTTTATTTTTGATTCACTCTTTTTTCTCAGTTTGATGTAGCTCTGTAATTTCTTCCTTTTTCTTCCATTTTAATATAATAACTTTCTAGCAAAAAAAAAAAAAGGGGTGGAAGAGAGGGCCGGTAAAGATAGAGGGACATCTCCTACGATTCCAACGTTGGCGAAGCGATTTCAAAGTTGATGATGAGGATATCACGCATAGGTTGACTGGGGTTCATTTCCCGAACCTTTCACAAGAGTATTGGCATGAAGAAATTCTTCTATCGATTGCCAAGGCAATGGGGCGGCCAGTTTCAATTGACTGGCGAACTCTAGATTCGCATGGGCATTATGCTCGTGTTTGTGTGGATATCGACGATTCAGAACCTCGGGTAGAGGAAGTTTATGTGGAGAGGGATAAGATTGATTCAAGTGAGTATTTTATTTTCAAGCAGGTTGTTGAGTATGAGATCCCTCCAGTTAGGTGCTCTAGATGCCGTCGTGGCCATCGAGGTGAGGCATGCCAGGTTTCAAAACGTGGGGCAGAAAAAAGACCAAGGGGGGAGGAGAGAGTGGCTCCTCGGTGGCAAGAATGGAGGCCACGGGCGGTGCAACAGGTGGTTGATAATGCACAGGAAGAGCAGGATGGTGCTCCAGCAGTAGTAGAGTCCAATAAGGAATCTACTGTTTTTGAAATTTCTGCTTCGTTATCTCAACAAGATTTTGTAGGGGTGCATGACGAAAATATAGAAGTCAATATTGTGAATGAGAGAGAGTCGTTAAATGTGGTGGATAATAATGGCAGGAATATTTTGGCAGGAATTTCTATGCCATGCCCTTCTCAGCTGGCAGAGGTGGTGGAGCTCAACAATTTGGGCTCTTTGCAGAGGCAATGTGATGAGCCTTTATCGGGTCTTGGCTTTATTGAGGGAGGCTGGATCGAAGTGGTTATTCCGATTATGCAGTAGGAGGATGTGCAGGTTCAGGTTGCTGATCAGAATATGGTGAATGTTATTGATGAAGCTAATACATCTCCAATGACTGTCACCAGCATTGACAATGGTAGAACTGCAATTGTCCTTTATAAATCTCCTAGTCAAGGGGAAAGTGGGAGGACGAGTAAGGTCCCATTCATTCCTGTTTCCAGAAGACGACCTCGTGAAAATCAAGATGGTGGGGCAGAATCAAGTAGACAAGGTGCTAATCGAAATTCGATTAGAAGGCAGGAGCTAGCCATGGTTGATGGTATCATCCACCAACCACGTTTGCATGCGGCTGTCAATCGCAGCTCAATTCGAAACTCTTCTTCTAGTTAATTATGAAGTTTCTCTTTTGGAATATTAGAGGAGTTGGCAATGCTCGTGCTCGTGCGGTGTTGCGTTCAGTTAATCGAGAAAATGATCCGTTAGTTGTGTGCTTGGCAGAACCGAAGGTAGATCCTAACAAGTGCCCCGAAACATTTTTTAACTCATTGGGATATGATTTTCTTTTTATTCATAATCAGAGACAAGATGCTGTCCCAAATATTTGGTGTTTCTGGAAATCATTTCTCAAGCGGCCTGTAGTAGTGCTATCCTCTGATCAGCAGGCATGTCTATGAAGAAATAGCCAGCGCTGAAGAGCAAAACAAGGAATCGTCCCTTGTTGAATCACATAGACTGCCGAGCTAGAATCAGATTCCACCCACAACTGCTTGATGTTAATGTCCTTGGCACACATCAGTCCCTCCATGAGGCCCTCCACTTCAGCCTGGAAAACCCCTGTAACTCCGATGAAATAGGTCCCTAAGACCCTGCCCAGATGGTCCTGAAAAATACCTCCCACGCCTGCACAACCCGGGTTCCCCAAAGAGCTACCATCAAAATTTAATTTAACCCAATTAATAGGGGGTTTACACCAAAATACTTCCAATATTTTTCTATGAGCAGCTCCCTAAATGGGAACCCCAAGGCACCTACAACACATTAGGTCTTCTGAGGATTTGATCTCTCCTATAGCTCTTGGCTTATTTTGTCTGATATCATCGAGCTCCATAGTGAGAACATACCTGCCCAGGTGAGCTTTACCCTCAAATTTTCTGTTATTCCTCTCCCTCCACATGTGATCCATTACCATGGCAAAACCCATATTACACGCCTCCTTGTAGCAGATTGATTTAAATTTCCTCTTCCACCACTGCGCTAGCTCAAGCAAAGACCCCTGGCTGTCCATCTAACATTGAAACACTTGCATAATTGACTCCATATATCCACAGAGAAAGGGCAGTCCTTAAAGATGTCCCATTGATTCCTCATCGGAGTTGCATAACTCACACCTTGAAATAATGGACACAGATCTTTTTTTCAATGCATCATCCATTGGAATCTTCCCGTGAAGCACCCTCCACGCTAAGATAGAGACCCTAGGCTGCTGCATTTTACACCATACCAAAGACGTCCAAGGAGCAGTAGGCTTCTTCGCTCTTAAGTCTTCCCACACTGATTTATAATTAAAATTCTCATTAAGTGATAAGCTCCAAACACATCTATCACGACAATCATATTCTGGAACAGGGATCTTCATCACAACATCAATAATGTTTCTAAGCCTAGAATGCACTACTGGGATCCTCAACTTAAAATTATCGATGCATTGATTGACATTTCCTTCTAATGCTCGGGTGTCAATGCCTTCCATCTCGATGCAATCTACCAGGGCCGCAGGACCAACCGAGATATCATTCCAGAAATTGATATCACAACTGTCTCCCACCACCCATCTCCTCCTTGGTAAATATATTTCCACATTCTTCTAATGCCAGGCCAAATAGAGTAATTTTTGTATCCTTTATTAGGGCTGCCATCCTTACTGAGAAATCTCGCCCTCAGAAATCTACTAGCCACCATGTCTTCATGCTTTATTCTCCACGCAGTTTTACTAAGCATAGCCATATTAACCTCTCTCAATCTACACAGACCAAGCCCTCCCTACTCCTTGGGCTTGCAGCATTGGCTCCAGTTGACCACAATTTTCTTCAAAGAATCCACCTCACCCATCCAGACAAAATTTCTCATCCACTTCTCTACAACCTAAATAAGAGACCACAACCACCAGTAGATAGCAAAGCTATGGGTAGGCATGCTCAAAATAACAGAATTCATCAGTTCAACCCTTCCTGCCAGAGAGAGAACTTTCCCCTTCCACCTCGTCAGACGGTCTTTCACCCTATCCATAATAGGCATCACATTCTCCTTTTTAACTCTACCCTTAAATATTTCCACCCCAGATATCTTATAGGAATGGAACAGAGAGGGATGCCCAGCTCGTCAACGATGACTTGCTTCCTCTAAGGCAATATGTGACCAATAAACAACTTACTTTTCTCCAAGTTGATAACCTGATTAGAAAAATATTGATACTTTTAAAGGAAACTCTTCAAATGTCTGACATACCGGATAAAAGCATTAGCAAAAATAAAAATGTCATCCGCGAAGAGACTATGAGTAGAAGTAATCGCACCACGAGGACCCTTGAGCGGAGGACCTTCTTCTCAATCACAAGCGGATTAAGACCTCTACAGAGAACTTCCTCAACCACTATAAACAGCATGGGCGATAAGGGGTCTCCATTCAAGAGGACAGACAGCTTAGCCAGACCAGCATTTGGTGAACCCAAGAAACCCATCTATCAAAGAAATCAAATTTCCTCAAAACCTGAAAGAGAAAACTCTAGGAAATTATGTCATAAGCCTTCTGGATGTTAATCTTCAGCCACATTCCTCCCCCTCTAGTCGCAGGGAACATCATATTATTTAGCTCAGAAGCTAGAATAATATTGGAGTGGATGATTTTTCCTTTCTAGAAAGCCCCTTGCTCTTCTGATATGAGTCTTGGCAACAGAGCAGAGAGTCTAATTGCCATAATTTTTTAAATAATTTTACAGAAGAAATTCCCCAAGCATAAAGGTCTAAACTTGTCAAGAGACATAGCTCCCTCTATCTTCGAAATTAAAACAAGAAAACTATTGTTCAAACCAGGGGGCATAAATCCTTGACTGAAAAAATTTCCAACAGTGTTGCAGACATCTTCATAAATAATATCCCAACAAGCTCTGTAGAACATACCTGGGAACCCATCTGGACCTGGGGAACTCTAAGGATCAAGCTCCCAAACCACGCCTTTGATCTTAGCATTAGACGGCATCACGTCTAGCCTCCATCTATCATGATCGGTCAACACCTCTAGGATAAAGCCAAGCATCTCCAAATGCTCCGATGTAGGAGATTGCTTATGAAAATTCTCATAGAAACCACTAACATATTCTTCCAATTGCTCCTTCTTAGAAACCATCATGCCATCTCCGTCTTTTAAAGATCGAATGGTGTTCTTAATCCTTCGTACCTTCGCTGAAACATGGAAGAATTTTGAACAGCGGTCTCCCCCTAACCTCCATCGAACTTGTTACTTCTCAGCCCAGAGGTTTTCATAATTCTCCATAGCTTTCAGGAACCTTGTTTTAGCATCAGCTTCGCGAGCAAACATATGATCATCCATGCCATTCAAATCAGCTTCCTACTGCACTTCTTCCATCTCCTTCCTTACCTCCTCCATTTCCAAGTTAATGTTTGGATAATTCTCGTTAACCGACGACCTGATCATGTTGAAAGCATAAATGGAAGGGCCTCTAATCCATTGATCCCAAGACTCCTTCAACATATTTAGAAAGGTTCTATGCTCTGTCCAAAACCTTTGGAAATGAAAAGGACAATTAGCTGGGAAAACAGAGGCCTCCGAAATCACCAATAAAGGGGAGTGGTCTGATGCCATACGAGATAGCACTTTTTGGTGGCATTCCTGGAAGATTGCAAACCAGGAATTAGAACAAAAACTTCTATCCAACACTGCGACCATGTTGCCTCATCTTCTATTATTTGTCCAGGTGAACTTATTGCCTTAGGAAGGAATCTGAATAAGCGAGCACCCATCCACCATTGCCAATAGCTGATCCCATGTTAAAAGATCCAGGACCTCTTTTTCATGAGACTAGAGAATAGCATTAAAGTCTCCAAGCACTATCCATGGTGTGCCCTGACTAGGGCATGAAGCTGCCAGGCTTGCCCAAAGCTCTCTTCTTACTATCTTGAAGCAATTAGCATGCACAAAAGAAAAGACATACTGACTCATCTGCCACCTCATTCAAATCGAGGTATGATGATCCGAAAATGAGATCACCACTGGCTTCTCAAGACCATGCTTCCACATCACTCAAAGATTTGGGACTTTTTACTGCCTCTCGTTATGAATAAATTCAGCATCAAATCCATATTTATTAAAGAATAATATAGGATAATTCTTAACGTCCACCATAGGTTCTGCAATGCATATTACCTCAAAGTTTTTCTCCCTCAAAATTTTCCCTAAGGCTAGTCTGGCAACCTTTTTTTTCAACCCTCTAATATTCCAAAAGATAATCTTCATGATCACTTCTTTATTAAGGCGAGCTTATCAGACTTACGAGAAGCCTGCTCCTGGAATGCCACATTTTTACCTTTCTGCTTTCTTCTATCCTCATCATGCTCGCTCTCCCCAACTACCCTGTCCACCTCCTCCACTTCCTCATGGTAAACCACCATCGCCCTATCCACGTAATGCTAGACACTTTACGAGGCATCATTGTAATCTTCTCTGAGACTCGCACCCCTGCCAAGGCCACGACCCCCACCTCAAACCCTAATTGCATAATTCGCAGAATCTTCCCTTCCATGGCCAACGAGTTCCTACATCCAACCCTCCTCCATAATTCCCTCTTCCTACCAGCACTCCACCTCCTCCATCTCCATTCTAGAATCGGGTAAGGAAACATTGTTTGATCCAAGGTCCAACCCATCAATTGACACTCTTTGGATATCCCTATCTCTAGTCAAACGGTTAAGGGTTTCCTTACTACTCCATCACCGAATCCTTCTCTAAAGGAAGGATAATAGATAATTCCCCCATATCTTGGATTCTTTCCTTAGAAGAGAGAATATTCTCCCTAGATTTTTTTTTTTCGCTAAAGGTCCGAAAAATTTTCATTAATAAAGGGAAAATACAAAATCAACAATAGAGATTTTTTTAACCCCACCTTTGGCATGGCCATCAGCCGGGGGAAAAAAACTCAATTACATTAATTTAAATCTAGGTCTAGATAATGCATCCAAGGAGAGAGAGAGAGAGAGAGAGAGAGAGAGAGAGAGAGAGAGAGTTTTTTACGGTGGAGGAGAATGGTATGTGGAGAGAGAAGCTCTGCGGTGGAGGAGAATGGGATTCTAGCCGGAGGCTGGCCCCCTAATCGTGAAAAGCAGAGGCTTAGTATGAATTTCCTGCGGCCCCATTCAACCCTTGAGACGGATTGCTCGCCTGCACCTGCCGTGCCTATTGTGGGCTTTAGCAATGCTGGCCTTTCATCCCTTCCCAAGAAATCCTACTCTAAAGCGGTTGGAGGCGTGCTCCCTGACGTTGATGACCTACCTGACTCTATTCATGCCATAAATCTCACTAAAATCGTGATTCCCCAAGATGCCTATGAGGAGCGCCTACTCCGGTATCGCTTTGCTTTGGTGGCCAGAATTAATTTCTGCTTTATTTCTTTGGATGAAGTTCAGAAGGAAGTTGTGAACTCTTGGAACCTTAAAGAGAAGGTTTTTATCAAACCTATGGGATTTGGCTACACGTTATTCCAATTTGAGGCTGAGAAAGACATGAAAAACATCTGGAAACAAAGTCCTATTAAGATCGGAAGATAGTTTATTCGATTTTAGCGGTGGAAGCCGGATTTTAATATCCATGATAAAACTGCTATTTCTAAACTTGTCTGGATTAGCTTCCCTGGATTCCCCTTCGAATATTGGCATGAGCGGATCCTCCTATCCATGGCAAAACCTGTGGAGTGCCCCCTGGACATTGATAAAAGAACACAAAATGCCTCCACAAGGAAATTCGCTCGTGTCCTTGTGGAGATGGATATTTCAGTGCAGTAGTTGGAAGAGATCCAGGTTGAACAGCAACAGCCTGGAACAAGTGATCTCTTTTGGTTCAAATAAAAAATCCCCTATGAAGACGCATTGGGAAAGTGTGGTTTTTCCAAAACACTTGGTCGTACCATCCACAACTACAAAGAGAAGAGCGCCACAGATGCCACACGCAAAGAAAAGGATGATACTTGCGGTGTTGTTGGGCCTGTTTGGGTGGAGAAGACGTCTTTGGGGGCAGCTGGTGTGGAGGTTTCTGGCAGGAATGGTCGAGAGTCCTTATTAGGAAAGCATACAATTTCAAAATCACCAACCATCTCCCATAATTGTGATCTAGCTTTGTATGGAAACTCTAATGTGCAAGAGGGGATTATTACTATTGAGTTACCTATTTTAGAAGGATACTCCTCAGCCAATTTGAGGAGTAATCCTATTACAGATCGATTGGAGGAATCATGCAGCAGAGATGGATCGGGTTTCTTATACGGGTCAGACAGAATCAATGAGATGGATCAAACCATTGAGACTGACTCTATCCTAGAACAATGCTGTTTGGTTTCTCAAGGAGGCACAACTAATCTAGATTTGGATGCTGGCCCTCGTCAGGTCTCTGTCCTCAGTGGCCATGTGATCAATACCATTACTTCTAGTGCTATAGATAATGGTCACCTCGCCCTCCACTACCCTGAAGTTGGCACCATGATGCGGCTGCCCTCCAGAAGGAACAATGCCACGGCATAGAAACAATTACAAGAAAAAAGGGGAAACAAGTGTTAAATGCGGAGCAGACTAGAAAGTCTAACCGTATTGCCTCTTCCAGATGTTTATGATGCGTGCCCTCTTCTGGAATATCAGAGGGATGAAGAAGGCTGCTGGTCGTGCAACCCTTAGCAACATTCTTCTAGACAAGCACCCTGATGTGGTTTATCTAGCATAACCAATGGTGGAGGTAGCTACTTTCCCATCTGGCCATCTCTCTTTTTTAATAAATTGGGATATGATGCATGCTTTATTCATAATGTTCGTCTTGATAAAAACCCAAACTTATGGGTCATTTGGAAGAGGTCTCTCACCAAACCAACTATTATTTCCATGTCTGACCAGTTTATTTCTCTGTGTATAAATTGGAGAAACAATTCCATTTTTTTTACTTTTGTGCATGCGAGTTGTTTCCGAGCAACTAGAAGAGAGCTATGGATGGCTCTCGCAGCAACTCCAGTTGGCTCCTCTCCTTGGCTAGTGACAGATGACTTCAATGCCTCCCTCTTTTAGCATGAAAAAAAGGGTTCTGGCACCTTTAACCTTGGATCTGCATCTGAGTTCAATACGGCTGTGGATGCTTGCAACCTAATATCAGTTCCTTCTCATGGGCATAAGTTTACATGGACGAACAACAAAAAGCGTGGGAATGTTTTGGCTGTTATGGACAGGTCTTTCTTTCATGAAGAGTGGATAAACCTCTTTCATGACTGTACCCAGGAGGTGATGCAGCGCTTTTCTTCTGACCATTCTCCCCTGTGCATTACCTCGGATTCAATGTTGAAGCCTGGAAATTTCCCCTTTCGCATCCAACGATTATGGATGGACCATGAGGAATTTATGGATGTGGTAAATAAGTCCTGGAGAGAACCAGTGGATGGCTATCCTATTTTCTCCCTTGCTCTTAAGCTGAAACGCCTCAAGCATATTCTTAGGAGCTAGGCAAGATCAGTGTTCCCAAACCTGGATGCGGAATTAAAAGCTGTAAAGGATGACCTTCAGCAAATCCAATCGTAGATAGATGCTTCTGGTATTGATGACCATCTTTTTAATTTGGAGGTCGATGCTAAATCCAGATACTTGAAAGCTCTTCTTGACCATGAAAAGCTATGGGCGGAAAAGGCAAGAAATAGATGGCTCTCTCAAGGTGACCAAAACTCTAGCTTCTTCCACTTATCTGCGAAGATCAGAAGGGTGAAGAACTCAATTCGCTCTCTTCAAAAGGCTGATGGTACAACTACTTTAAATCTGGATGATTTGGCTATTCATGTTGTGGAGTAATATGAGGCTATCCATAAAGCTAGCCCCACCCTTGAGCATGGAGAGCTCTTGGACTACATTCCCCATATTCTTGATGACCTTGACGTTAGAGGATTGGAAGCCATCCCAATTGATCAAGAAATCAAGCTTGCAATATGGGACCTGGACCCTGATAATTCTCTAGGCCCTGACAGTTTCTCTGGTGCCTTCTTCAGACATTGTTGGGAGCTGATTGGTTTTGATGTTTGCCGTGCTTTGAAGAGCTTTTTTAGATCTGGAACCCTTCCTAAAGGAATCAATAATAGCTTCTTGGTCCTCATCCCGAAAATGGAAGGTGCAACCTCTCTGGACAAATTGTGGCCGATTTGCATGCAAAATTTTTTCTGTAAAATCTTGTCCAAGGTTATGGCCACAAGGCTCTCTTCCCTCCTCCCTAAGCTCATCTCTGAAGAGCAAGGCGCCTTTCAGAAGGGCAAGGTAATTCAGTCCAATATCAACCTGGCTTCAGAGTTAGCTAACCTCATGTTTGACTGTATAAGAGGTGGAGGTATGGGGATAAAACTAGATATCCAGAAAGCCTTTGGCACTGTTTCTTGGAGCTTTCTCTTCCAAGTCCTGAAAAAGTTTGGTTTCCCTGATACCTGGATTGCTTAGTTGCATCAAATTCTTCGTTCATCCAGAATTTCAGTGTTGCTTAACGGAGGTCCGGTTGGGTTCTTTGGTGTTGAGCGAGGGCTACGTCAGGGTGACCCCATCTCCCCCCTTTTATTTATCCTTGCCGAGGAGGTCCTGTGTAGGAGAATCCGCCTTATGCTTCAAGACAAGAAACTTCAAGGGTCCTTGAGGTGTCCAAATGTCTGGTTTTCTCCTCTTTGCAGATGATATTTTCTTCTTTTTAAATGGCTCCATCAGATACGTCAGACATTTCAATGACTTCCTTACAAAGTATCAGCAGTTTTCCGGTCAACAAATCAACCTCGACAAGAGTAAACTTTTTCTGGGGAAGATGTCTCTAGATAGGAAGCAACTCATCTCTGATACCCTTGGAATCTCCATCTATAAGTTCCCTACAAAATATCTGGGAGTGGAAATTTTCAAGGGTAGGGTCATGAACCTGTCCTCCCGGTGATGAATAAAATTAAAGGAAGGATGGCTGGTTGGAAAGGAAAGCTCCTATCCATGGCTGGTAGGGTGGAACTGGATCGATCTGCTATATCTGGTATGCCATCCCACAACCTCTCTGTATACTGGTGGCCTAGCTCCTTACTGAACATCATGGAGAGATGGATGCGGAACTTCATTTAGAGTGGCGATCTTGAAACAGCCAAAGGAGTAACAATCAATTGGGACTCAATCTGCAAGCCTAAACAGGAAGGAGGACTTGGAATTAGGCGTCTGAGGGATGTCAACAAAGATCTTCTCTGTAAGCAGGTATGGAATATAAAGCACTCAACATCAGCCCTGAGCAACATTATTAATGCTCGCTTTCTGAGGAAAAATGGGGAGCTTAAGAAGGGGTATAAATCTTCCACAATTTGGCCAGGCCTTCGAAGAATGTGGTCTCTTGTCTCTCGCAAAGAGCGATGGGTGGTAGGTAATGGGGTATCTATAAAATGCTGGAAAGACAGATGGGTTGGCTCTGAATCTTTTTAAGAAATAGCGGGTTTGAGAGAAGAGTTGTTTGCATCTTCCTCCATGAAAGTTACAGACTTTATTGACAATAATGAATGGAACTTCCCCACGGTTTCATCTTCTCTTCTTCAAGGTTTTTTTGTAGCTGCTTCAACCATCAATATTCCAAGGGGTAACATAGAAGATAAATGTGTTTGGACCCTCTCCACCTCTGGACAATTCAGTACCTTCTCCGCCTGGAATGATATCCGCCGCCGAAATCCCAAGGTTCCTTGGCATGAGTTGGTCTGGATAAAAGGCCTCTCTCCTTGAAAGTCAACCTTTGGCTGGCGTTTGTGTCACAGGAAGCTTCCTACTAATGACATCATTATGAAAAAAGGCATCTCTTTAGCCTCCAAATGTGTCATGTGTGGTATCCACTCTGAGACTCTGCCCCATCTCTTCTTAAATTACAGTGTATCTCGGATGGACTCTTTGGAAAAATTTCTTGAGCTGCTTTGGGTTGATTTGGAAGGATCAATCCTCCATTGCTGAATTGATCTCCTGGTGGAAAAGAAAGCGAAGAATTTTTTCGATAAAGGACCCTTGGGCGGCTAGCTTGATTATAGTGACCGACACTATTTGGCAAGAAAGGAATCATCGATGGCATGGTGGTAAGAGTATGGATGCCTCTCTGCTGTTTAAAAAAATCTTGAGGACGCTTAAGGAGTCCAATCTCACCTTAAAAGGGGTCATTCGGTCTTTTGCCGATCTACTTTGCTACACGAAGCTAGGGTTGTAGGCAGCTCCAGGTGACCCTCCCTCCATTCTTGAAGTCATTTGGTGTAGGCCTCCACTCGTCTGGTCAAAGCTAAACATTGATGGCAGCTCCATGAGGAACCCTGGTCAAGCAGGAGGTGGGGGCGTCATTCGAGACTCCCATGGGAAAGTTATATTCTCTTTCAAGCTCTTCCTTGGCATCAGTACGAACTACTATGCAGAAGTCATGAGTTTCCTTCATGGTATCCGCCATGCAATGGGTCAAAGGATTACAAACTTGTGGATTGAAACTGACTCTGTGGCAGTAGTCACCACTATTCAAGGTAAGTCTCTTCCTTGGTTTGCCTTGCAAGAGTGGCTCTCTCTATAGCACTACCTCAGTTCTATCTCCTGGAAGATCACTCATTGCTTCAGGGAAGCCAATCCCATTGCGGATTACCTTGCCAAATCAGCTGTAAAAACAGGAGTATCTAGAACCATAGAGGAATTTCCTACTCATATTATTGAGGAGATTAGATGTGATTCTTTCTCCAAACCAAGATTTAGATTCCACAGATAGCTTTGGAGGATCCTACTGATGGCAATGCCAAAGGTGGGGTCGTTTCATTATCTATGGATTCTTTGATGTACCTTTATATCTTTTTCTCTTCTACATTTTAATACAATTCTGATTTCTAGCAAAAAAAAAAAAAAATGCATCCAAGGAAATTTTAGAATGTATATGCGCTGGGAAAGTTATCGGGTAACTTGAAGTCTCTGATTTAGCTGCCTCTCTAGCTAGATAGTCCACCACAACATTAGCTTCCCGAAAGCAGTGAGTA
The DNA here is from genome assembly GCF_013358625.1 of Macadamia integrifolia. Classification (NCBI taxonomy): domain Eukaryota; kingdom Viridiplantae; phylum Streptophyta; class Magnoliopsida; order Proteales; family Proteaceae; genus Macadamia; species Macadamia integrifolia. Next base: position 113,677 of record NW_024870610.1, read on the forward strand.
AATTTCCAAGGGATAGACTCAAGGAAAGAAATACACAAGATCTAGTCCTGATAAATATACCATGGAATGGATTGTGTCTAAGCTGTCAGTACAACTGCTGCAGAGTCTGATTCAATCCACAATGAGATCACCTTTTTGTCCTTCAGCATCAAAATCCCCTTAATAAGAGCTCCACATTTTGCAACATTATTTGTTTGAAGACCCAAGAATTTTGTAAATGACCCAACGATACCTCCTTTGTGATCTCTGAGGATGCCTCCCGCTCTGGATTTTCCAGGATTTCCTAGAG
>NW_024870610.1:114825-156690 GCF_013358625.1 Macadamia integrifolia
TAATTGGTTCTACCATTTTGGGTCTAGGACATGGGGGTGTTCCCTGTGAATTGATTCAAGCTTAGTTACGGAAGTGATAAGAGAGGTCACTAAAGAGGTTGTATTTGAGATAGAGGAATAAACAATTCTAAAGCATCAATAAGAAATTGCAAGTCACTAGAGATCAATGCTACAAGCTTTTATACATTTACCCTGAGATAATAATCAAATAAATTTTTCAACAAAAAAATAAATAAATAAATAAATAACAAATTAAATAAACAAAAATTCATTTGATTCATCGACCACTTGTGAATAATAAACTAAGAGAATCTATTAGTGTATCTCTTGGATAGCTACAAAAATTAAAATGCATTGGACTCATCGACCTTGAGAAAGTATGGATTCTGCAACTGATGGCCGCCGATCCATTTCACTCCTAGAATAAGGAGAGGCATCCCCAAAACTTGTCGAATGTACAGCAATTGTCTACTCCACGCCTGTTCGTGGATCAAGTAATGTTAGCTCTGGTAGAGGAACTTCCCTCTGCAAATACCTCATAACTTGCACCAAACTTGGCCTTACAGTTGTAATAGAGTGAGAACAAAGCAATCCAAGTTTTAACACCAGCTCCATATTCTCCACTTCTTAATTCATCCTCAATTTTGGATCCACAATATCAAGAATACTGCCCCTACGCCAACATGAAATCACCCAATCCACCAGCACCACAGACTCTTCAGATGCTTCTCGCTCTATAGGTCTCCTACCACAAGCAACTTCGAGCAAAATAATCCCAAAGGAAAACACATCCCCACAAGGGTTTGCCTTCCCAGTCCTATAAAGTTCTGGAGCAATATAGCCAAGTGTCCCCATTTCATGCGTAGTTTGAGGACCAGTTCCATGATCATATAATCTTGCAAGCCCAAAATCTCCTAATCTTCCGTTTAGCTCATTGTCTAATAAGATATTGCTGGACTTTACATCTCCATGAACCACAACTTGTTCCCATTCTTGGTGAAAATACAATAACGCGGCTGTGATGCTTTTGATGATTCAAAATCTTTGATACCATCTCAGCGTTGCCTTTGTTGTTGTTTGATCAAAGAGGAATTTGTCTAGGCTCCCGTTGGGCATGAAATTGTAGACTAGAAGGAGCTCCCTCTTACGTCGGAAATAGCCCAACAGTGGTACTATGCTCCGATGCCACAATTTACCGATACTGATGATCCCACTAATGAATTATCTTTCCTCTTATCTAGAATTGTGGGAGACTTGCTTCACTGCAACTTGTGTCTTGGATATGGGTAATACACCTCTATAGACACTACCAAAGCCACCAGTTCCAAGAAGCTCCTTGTCCTTGAAACCCTTGGTAGCGATGTAAAGATATTTATATTTGAACCTGTGAGGTCTATAATCGAGTTCCCAATCTTCAAACACTTTGGCAAACTTTTTCTTCCTTCTGATGATAAATTGGATGATGAAGAAGATAGATATTGACACTATAGTAACACCTATCACTGAAAATGCAACAACAAAAATCCTGCGTCGTTTTATTTGTTTCTTGAGGAAGCATGGGAAGCTTGGAGATGGTGAGTTCTCTTGCTTCCCCATTCATTTTAAAACTCCATCCCAAAACATAACGGATTACTGGCATAACGTACGTACCTGAGGAGAAGCCCACAAACATGGGTTGATCCAGGATAATCTAAGATAGATCAATTTTCGAGGACAAGAGTGGGATCCTTGGTTTGGGGACATTAATAGGAGCTAAAGTCACATTAAGTTACTTTTCTGTACCACTATATTCAACCCAGAGTTGCAAGATTTGCCCATCGCTGAGGGTTAGGTTCACATACCGATTCTCTTCATGACTAACCAGCGTCCAAGATATCGCTTTATGAACTTATAGATTTTTATTTCGACTAAGATTTAAGGGGGCCTTTTCCTGCTGATGGCAATGCCGAAGGTGGGGCTGGTCAAATTTTATCTTAGTCAATTTCTTGTATGATGGTGGTGATATCTTCTTTTTCTTTTATATTGGGATGTAGATTCTTTATTTCTTCTTAATACAACGAATCTTTAGCCAAAAAAAAATAAGATGCAGGTGTAGATTGAACAGATTTCAAGTCATTGATATCAATACCAACATGGTTTCCATCAATGTCATCGAACTCCATGTTTCGGAAACAATCCAGCTCGATTGCGATGACATGGTTTGATTGTTTGCCAATGTTGGTCCAATTGAAGAGGCTGAGATAATTTCCTGCCAAAGCACCTGAGAATTCTCTTGAGGGTGCAATAACAAATGCCATTCCAGGTTTACTATATCTCATTAACATCCGAAAGGCAAATACAAAAGTAGTGGAGAAGGATAAAGCATTACCTGTGGTTGAGTTTCTGAAGTGAAGGGGATGAGGGTAGAAGGCATGAGCAACCTCTTGATTAGTGGTGTTTATCAACATCAGGAGGCCATTGTCTGTAATCTGTGCTAAGCCATCCAAGTTCATGTTAACCCTTGAAATCCATTGTAGGTGAAACCAACATCTACTTGTTGGGAAGCTACAGATCTCAATCTGATGAGAAGAAACCACACCATGAACTCAAGGAACATTGTCTATTACTTCAATATCTTTCTTTCTTCTCATAAGAATTAGCTACGCAAACAAGCTTTTATATGAATCCAAACCTCAACCTTTTAGTATAAAATAAACCTCAAGTTAACAATATAAATTGGGAAAATTGTGTCCCCTCCCCTGTATTTTGTTGAAATTACACGTGGATCCAAAGGTTTGATGGAACTATGACCCCTCCCTTGGCATTTCTAAAATTTTTAAAATTAGGTCCAATCAGTTAGCCTCTGTGAATTGATGGCGTCATCTAATATTATACCATCTAATGCTCAAAATACCCTTTTTTTAGAGATGAACTTACCTATATGCCCTTCCATTAAAACAAAAGAAAGAGTGCTGAAGAGATTGTCTTCTACCTATGCTTCTTCAACCTTTGTTTTCTTCAACCTTGGAAAGGCTCCGGGGAAAGGATGGTTACCTATATACCCTTTTAAAACATAAAGTACAAATTTTAAGATTCATGGAATTTGAGTTCTTGGGAGATGACATTGATTACCCCTTTTCTCAGCTTAGGGTTCATGAGGAGTGGAAGGATGGCAGATGGGTTTCTTCCCAGTGAAAGAGGGTTTATGGGATTTGAATTTCTAGGGTTAATTATGAACTTTAATGTGGTGGATTCTTGTTGATCTCGCTCTCCATTGAACAGGCCAAAAGAACCCACAAGAATGTCCTGTGGATTGCCAAAGAGCTCCGGAAGCTGCATAGGGAAGGGATCAACAATGCCACCAATTCTGACTCTGGTAGCAGTGTTTTTTGCTACAGTGGCATTTGCAGCAATCTTCACTGTACCTGGTGGGGATGATGATAATGGGATGGCAGTGGTGGTGAGCAGGCCTTCATTCAAGATCTTCTTCTTATTTAATGGAGTTGCACTCTTCACATCCTTAGAAGTCGTGGTGGTACAGCTCACACTGGTTAGAAGGGAAACAAAATCAGAAAGGAGGGTTGTGAAGGTGATTAAGTTGATATGGTTGGCATCTGTGTGCACATCAGTGGCGTTTATTGCTTCCTTGTATATAGTGGTGGGTCGACGTCATCAGTGGGCAGCAATTCTGGTTACTGTCATTTGTGGGGGGGGAGGGTGGAAGCATGACATAGTGTTGAAGTTTAAGCGAAACCGATCTGTCACAAAAAGGGAGAGGTATTCAAGATTGGTGATTAACAAGAAAAGTTGAAGATTCGAGAATGAAATGGGTGATAGAAAATAAATGCGGAATGATTCATGAAGATCGATAAGCATGCATGACAAACACTACAAAAACACGTTTTAAGCATACCTGAATCCATGGTTGAAGAATAAGAACTCCTCAATTTCTTCTTGTATGCTCCTCGTACAACACGATCAATGTTGGTCTAGTCTACCCTCTTTCCTTTTTGCTTTTGGTCGTTAGCATCACTTAATGGGTTAGTGATAACTATATATAGGGGTGAGGGTAGGGACCAACCCTGCAATAAAATTAGGGTTTCCTCCCCATTAAGGAAACAATATCTTAGGTCCACAAATAGTAATAAATATTTCATACCATTAAGGTGTGCTAATAGAATCTAATATCTCCATAGAGATCACTTATCAATAATATTGGATTCTTTCTGCTTACTCCATCTGTCGTCAACACCACTAAATCGGTTTTGAAAACAAATCTTTGACTATGCTAGCCCACCTAATAGAAAATCTTACAATGGGCTCTTTTGATTCTGATTGTTTTTCTTGGTATCCAGAACCAGATTGTCTATTTTTTTATTTTTTTTTCATTGATGGTAATACAGTCTTTTGAGGTTTAAAACTAACGGCATACTAACACCATCAAAGTCAAGGGAGGGGGTGTAATTCCTTCAAACCCTTGGATCCACGTATAATTTTGATAAAATGAAAGGGAGTGAGATGTAATTTTCCCATATAAATTTTATAAACTAATCATAGAAACAGATTTAATTAATTTAACTTAATGTTAAGACTACCAACAATTAATAGAAAACTTAATTATTAAACTATTAAAGCTGACAATTGGACTACTAAGGAATGATTGACTAAGCCTACACGATCAAGCCTATCACCTAAGTTGAAGCTCAATATAAAAAACTTATTTTTATAACTTTTCTTGACCATTCATAGGGATAATTACAAAAATAGAGAATGAAATATTTCCATGGAATTTGGCCTCACAGTCGTTGCACTTTGTCATGGAATTTTCATATAAGCGATAACCACTTTCACATGTAGAGATGAGCTTTAAAATCGTATGATGAATCTTAGTCAAATCGGACAATATCATAACGTGTGGGATCCGCCATGAATTGTGCTACTTTAGAAATCATCGATTCATGCTGAAATTTGTAAGATCCAATTTTGTCGATGAGAAACATCTTGTAATAAATGACCCTATTCCTCTAACCATTGGTTAGTACTTGTTATGTTCCACAATGCATATGTTTTTTTTTTGGCTAAAAATGGGTATCCAAGCCTTCGGCGCACTAAACACCCCGTGTGAGTGGCCCAAGGTGTGCTTAGTGGGAGTCAAACTTAGGATGTCTGGATTTATGACTCGTACCAAGTCTATTGCTCACCAACTGTGCTACCCCCTTGATTCACAAATGCATATGTTAAAATCAATTAAGTATTAGTAAAAGAGATTCCATGTCATCAATAATCAATAGCAGTAGTCTTTTGTATGAGAGCTAACCTAACTTGACTACAAAGCCTAAACGATGTCTCTTAAATATATGTATATATATATATATATATATTTTTTTTTTTTTTTTTTTTTTTTGAGAGAGAGATGGGGTGGGGTAGGGTTCTCAAGTCAAACATGAATAAACAACTCCTAGAATAAAATTCACTAATTGAACCTTACCGTATTGACTACTTATAAATAAAGTACAACTTATTAAACACCTTCTTATGCATGACTTGGCTCGTCCAAGCAATCAAGGAAGGCTTGTTTTGGAAGTTTGCATCATATAAGCTTAACCCCAATTTGATTCACTCGTCCTATGTAATTAATTAGGCAACTCTGGGGGGACAGTTTCTAAAACTTGGGATGGGTCTCGGGATCGGTCAAGCTCATTACTGATTCAATACCAAACCGGATTGTTCTGAATCAGCCTCTATTGGACAGATGTACTTTTACTTTTCAATAAAAAAAATTAATTTTTTATTACTTTTTTACCCTTGGGTCTTACCCCTGTATTGGAATCAGATCAGTTAAGATTTGGAAAAGGCAAAACGGATATTGAACTAATCGGCTCGATAATGACCTATTTAATCTGAGTTTTAGGATTATGCTTGGGATTATAGTTAAACCTATAAGGGAAAATTATATGATTTCCCACCTTTGGGTTTTCCTTCACAAAATTACCCATTTAAAGTTTCAGTCAACAAAAATACCCGAAATAAAGTTTGAGTTTACAAAATTATCCACCCAAAGTTTTAGTTGTCAAAAATACCCAAAATCAGGTTTCGGTTTACAAAAGTAACAAAAATAGTGATTCTCTTTCATCTTCCATACAATCAGGTATTTTTGTTAACTAAAACTTTGAGTGTGTAGTTTTGTAAACCTAAACCTGATTATTGAGTGGGTAGTTTGTACACATAAACCTGATTTTGGGTATTTTTCTTAACTAAAACTTTGGTTATGAAAACCCAAAAATGAATAATCATGTAATTTTCCCAACTTATATCTAGATAGAGTCAACAGCCTTTTGCAATCATGTGATCTTTTAATCATCGTATGTATGTCTTACTAAATTGCAGTTTATCTTGCTAAGGATGTGGCCAAAATCAGGTGTGTCTAGTGTGGAAATTTCTTTTCCAAACTATCAGGTAAGAGATGCTAGATGATATAAATACCAAATCACGGTTTAGATTTTTCTGAAAGCATTTTAGAGAACTGCAGATAGCAATGCCGAAGGTGGGGATTCTATTTCGCATTGTTTGTTTCTTTATCTCTTCTTTTTTTTTTTTTTTTATAAATTTCCATAATATTTAGCAAAAAAATCTACAATTTTCAAATTCATATTTAATGTTTCTTGAGCATCCAAATGGATAATTAAAAAAACGCAGGTGATGGAATCGTTTATTCATGAGATCAGATGAGAAACACCTATTAGTAAATGGTCGTAGTCCTCTACCATTGTATTAATAAAGATTCAAATACTCTTACCCAAAATAATATATATATATATATATATATTTATTTATTTTTATATCAAAAGTCTACATCATCTAAAAATAAAAAGCATTGTCTTCTTCGAATTTATAAGTAATGTCCTCCTACTGATCAACAATAGGTTCAACATTCACATCATTCCCACAATAGTCCTCACCAACGTCATGTATAAGTTATGAAAGTTAGTATCTAGGAAAAAACTCAGTCAGTAGAACTACTACACTAAACATGTCTGAAATCACAATCATACAACCAATACCAGGAAAAGACATATATAATATAATATAACATAAAAAAATTTTAAGAAAAAAAAAAAACCACACATGATTTTAATTTACTAATGTTATTTAATCAATTTTAAAAACAAGTAACTAACATTATCTAATCAATGTTCAATTTGAAAAATTCTACTATATACGCATAATGCAAATCATGGAATAAAATTCAATTTGTTCCTCATTTTTTTCATGTACATAACATTAGGTTTACAAAATCATATTCTTTTTCATAACAAAACACCATGAAATTAAAGGTTTAGAATAGATCTAGTGTTCATAAAATTATGTTTTGGATAATACTTATAAACATAAACAAGTTAAGGTAGAAGTTCCACTCACCTTAATGTCGTTTCAAATATTGGTTTCGTTTATCATTCAAAATAGAACAATCTTTGTATCTTCCTATACAATTGCGTCAAAATTTTACCTTAACCTATTCTCCCTACTGACATAGAAAATTAGTATCTCTGGAATTCCAAATAATTTGAAATTATATCCTATTGAAACCTCAAACTCATATATATAAGTCTCATATGAAAATAATATCAGAAAAACCTTCTTAGGTTAAGTACCAATCCCCGAGGTTTCGGAATGAGATGAGAGAGAAACTCTGTGGTGGAGCTGGACTTGGATACTGACAGTGATGGTGATTCTCATGGTGGCTGCCCTCCTGATAGAGGTAAACAGAGACGGTTAACTGACTTCTGGAGACTAGTGAATACCTTGCAGCCCCCACCACCATCGATTGCAGAGGATAGATCTGAGCAAGACAATAGCAAGGCAATTGCGGAGGAGATCTTGGCCAGGGATTCAGCAGTGAATATGGAGATAGGGAGGGAGGGAAAGAAATAGTCCTATGATACGATTGCCCGTAGAATTTTGCCAAACGTGGAAGATCTGCCAGATCCGATCCATGCAGGACCTACTAAAAGGTTTTTTTCCCTCAACTTCAATTGAAAACTAAAGAAAAGAAAAGATAGTAGGGCCCTTTAGATGGTTTTGTTTCCAGGTTCTAGGGGGGCTACTCTTCTTTTTGTCGATGGAGCCACTCTCCCTCGTTCCACTCGTCCGGCCCTCTTCACGAACTTGCACAATTGATGCCTTGTTCTGGCATACACCTTACTCGAGTAGGGGCAATGTTCGTTGCTTGTTTAGTAAGAGGCGAGCTCTTCAATAAATTGATGTATATTTCTCCCATCGCTAGACTTCCAGTACACACTATACATGATCTAGTTGTTCATTCTCTTCCACACTAACAATTAGAATGTCGTCGAAATAAATGAATACAAATTTGCCACTTATGCGATATTGCTAGGTCGCGCTTTTGCTCATTGTCCAAGATTTCCCACTGTTGCATGCCCCTGTGGAAGTCCCGGCCGTGCCTTAGTCCCAGTTTGGGTGATCATCTGAAAAGACCAACTAAGCATCATTGGCTTGGTTAGTCTTTACCTAACCAACTACCTAATCCTACACAGGCTCATCAAACAGCGCAACTAATAACACCCTTGAAGTTACAGCATGCGCTTGGCTAATCTATTTGCAATCTCATTAACCTTCTGAAAGCAATAAGAAATGCTCCAAGTAATTCCATCTATGTATCTCTTAAGAGTGTAGCCATATTTGTCTAAAACTCCATAGAATAGCTTCCTTATTAATATAAGATACTACCACTTTCGAATCGCACTCCACATAGGCAAGTCAAGCTCATAGTTTTTTTTTGCAATATTAATTGCCTTCATGTACTAATAATAATAATAATAATAATAATAATAATAATAATAATAATAATAAATGCATAAAATAAAATAAATAAAAAAACCCATGCCTTTGTGGGTTGGGCTCTCGTTCTCAATAGTGATATGTTTTACGATGGGCCACGTCCTGCTTGTTTTTGGACCCAACTTGTTTGTATTATTGTGACTTACATTTATCTAGCTTAATTATTGATGATATTTTAAAAATTAACATAAACTACATTAGGACCAGGCTCTTGTGACTTAATCCCATCATCAACCATGCATGGAATTCAAGAGAAAAGCAGCTTCATTAAAGGCTAATTATGCAACCATGACAGACACAAAACTTTGACCCAACCACATGAATGCATCTGATAAAATATATTCATATATATGAGCACGATCTTCCGAGCTTCCAAATTATACTTCTCCATCAATAAAAGAATTATAAGCTACAAATAAACCTTTTCTTTGTTTATATATATCATTAATGTGGCAAATGGACTTCTACAAAAAGGAAAAGGCACATATATAGGTTGGCCTAGTTGTATATGGGTTAAGGTTTTGGAGCTACAGGCCCAGTTGATCAGATATGTATTTTATTTCAGGGGTAGGCCTAACCAAGTTCTCCCATTAAAACCTACACATCTGTTAACCAACCATAATTGGTAGTTGGAGATGAGGGTATATGTAGTTTCAATTCAAAATACAGATATGGACCCAGTTTTCCTAAGGCCACGGGAATGGGCATGACTCGTTATAATCACGTACGATAAGTGGGGGAGATAGATGGGAAGATATGACGGATACATCTAGACCGTGCCATTGTCCAGTCACTGGTGGAGGAAAGCTGTCCTTAATATGCATTTTTTACTATGTACGGGGCATGCCATACCACACTGGACAGAGAAGGTGCGACCATGTACCTATCCTGCAACTCCCTCACCCCATCACTCCCATGTCCTCCACCCGCCCCTTCTCCACCCTCTCTCTTGCAATATTTCCTTGCACCCCCACTCCTCCCCCAAATGCCATTAGAGAAAGAAAATTTGATATACGTCTAACTAACAATCTATAGTCCTATAACATTAGAAGAAGCTTAGAACAGAGGAGTAAAGGGGGTGATGGAGTTTTAAAACTAGGGTGGGAGAAGTGAAAAATGAAGGGAAAGGAGAAAGAACTCGCCTTCTTCTTCCCTATGGAATTGATACTGAAAAGGTCCATGGGTCCTCCGAAATGTCATCGACCCCTTTGTTTCACTGCTCTGATTATCAGGAATTATCCTGGGTCCCAAGGTTGCTTACACTTGCAATGTGGAATTTAATTTCACCAACTTCTTTCTCAATTCATCCCTATTCAAGTTCATTTCTTCTGACACCTCGACACAGTCCTGCGTGCGAGGATTAGAAAGAAAATGTCGATTTCATTTGGCGGTGGGAGGGGGAGACAGGTTTACCAGAAGATTATGAAGGAATAGGACTACGATTACTTGAACGTAGTCCCCATTCAAGTTTGCTCAGTGAAAGACCTTCTCCTCTCAAAGAAGTTCAAGATGAATATTGCAAAATCAAAAGTCAGAAGATCAGTTGAGGTTCTCTATAGATGTCTGCCTTTGGGGCTCTCTAAATTAAATATTGAAGTCTAGGCAACCCAAGCCGCTCAGGGTCAGGTGGCATCTTTCGTAATGACTCAGGCTTTGATATGTGATTTGCTTTTCTAACTATGGAGTAGGGTCAAATTTTATGGTAGAGTTTGCAATGTTTTTCCATGGTCTACACTATGCTACCCAGAAAAATATAAACAAGCTGTGGATTGAATGCGACCGTGGTTACTTGCATTCAAAGTCAGAATATTCCCTAGTGTTATTTACAAAAGTGGTGGTTTATCAAGCATTAACTCAATCATATCTCATGGTATATCTCCCATGGATACCATGAAATAAATATTGTAGCTAGCTGATATATTGGCTTAGCAGTGAGCTAGAACAAAAGTTACTTCTTTTTGGGATAAAGCTCCGTCATTTATTCTTCATGAGTTGAGTTTGGGATTATCTGCGAAGACCTATATATCAATTAATATAATTCCAGTTTGTTTTTGTTTGCTTTGGATCCTTTTTTGCTAATGGCCATGCCAAAAGTGGAATTGTAATCCAAAGAGGTTCTAGTTTGTAATTACTCATTCTCTTTTTCTAATTATATATCTTTCCAACCTTTATCAAAAAATAAATAACTAAACAAAAAATCACTTAAAGATATACAAGGGTAAAAATAAAAAATTCACACTCTTAGCTGTAATTTCTTGAAATACAATCCCCCCATGTGTCATTTACTCCTAAAGAATTAGAGCAGGACTATTAAGGGATGATTGGCTCGGTCAATGTGAGTCATATGACCATCACGGCCTAGGCTTGTAATTGAAGTTTGCATAATCTAAGTAAAAACCCATTATAATAAAGTTATTCTATGTAATGGCTGCACTTGAATTATAATCAAATCTCTTACACTAAATAAAATATAAAAAGCAAAAATAAAATAAAAAACCTTCATCATCACGACATTTCCAATGGTTGTCATTATCGTGCATGTTATGAAATGACAATATTTTATTCTTATTGAAATAAGTAGTGCCTTGCACTAAATCAAGGAGGGAAAATAGATCAACTTTTTTCACAACTTTGGTTTCAACAAAATTTAATGTTGAGACAGCTGGTCTAAGCGTGGATCAAGTTCTCAAACAAGAATTATTCCTATACGGGCTGATCCACACAGATAAAATCCACCACAGAGTTGATTGTTAGATGGAGAATAATATGCCCTCGATCTTCTTTAGTATGGCTACCAAAGAAAGCCTTGCAACCATACCTCTAGTCAGATAAAGTACTTAACGTCCTAAAGAGAGTTGAGAATTTGTAATCGATGTTGACCGACTCATTGTATTTCCAGTAAACTCTGAATCCAGTGGAATCTCTTCCCCCAAATATTGAGATGGCAACTCTGGTAGTGGAAGCTCTTCCTCCAAATATCGAACAACTTGAAGCATGGATGGCCTTGCAGATGGAATGGAGTGAGAGCAAAGTAATCCAAGTTTTAACACCAATTCCATCTCCTCCACTTCATAATTCATTTCCAATTTAGGATCCACAGTTTCAAGAATTGTACCCCTACTCCAACTTGAGAACACCCATTCCACTAATACAATACGCTCTTCTGATGCTTGTGTTTCTATAGGCCTCCTACCGCAAGCAACTTCAAGCAAAAAAACCCCAAACGCGAACACATCCACACAAGGGTTTGCTTTGCCAGTTTTAAAAAATTCTGGTGCAAGATAACTAAACGTACCTACTACATTGGTTGTTCTAAAATCTCCTCCATGTTCCGTACCGGCGTTTGCCATTCTAAGGAGGCCATTGTCTGTAATGTGTGCTAAGCCATGCAGGCTTATGTGAACTCCTTGAAAGCCATTGTACGTGAAAGATAAATCTTCTTGTTGTGATGCTACGAATCTGCTAAGGATAAGAAACAACAGCACGTTCTGGAAGAATATTGTTTTCCACTTCATATTTTCCTTATTGCCAAAGGTTTTATGCACCAGGCACTATTCACGATTGATCTATAATATGGGAGTGAAATGACAAACACCCCACAAATTAAAGAATAGGAAAAAAGAACGTTCCGCCACTGCCGCCTTAAATCCAAGGGTCGTTTTACTCTGAGATGAGGTTGGACTCAGCCTTGTCCTATAAACCCGGGACTAAGGTGAATGAATGGAATTTTAATTTATTTTTTAATAAATGAAATAAATATATATATATATATATATGAGAGAGGGATAGGTATGCTAGCGTAGTACTTAGGAATTAGGAATGCTAGCGGGATATTAACTTTAGGATTTGTTCATCCTAAATATAACCGTTGGATGGAGAGAAAATGTTCAAAACTTCAATCCACCATTGCTACACTTTATCTCTCCCCTAATTCTATCTTCAGTCTCCTTCTCTGTCTACCACTCCCACTGTTCCTCTTCTTCTCCCTCCTTCTCTGACTCTGACTCTCACTCCAGTTCCTTTTCTTCTCCTTCTCTCTCTCTCAATCTGGATGCTAAGTTCCTCCTTCGTTCCACGACAAGCCACCACCACCACCTCCACTTCCAATTCCGGCTTCATCAAATCTAAACAAAAAGATAGAATTTTTGGACGAAGAAAGCCAACCGAGGTTCTTCTTCCAATCTCGCGTTTCTTCTTCTCAAAATCCTGAATCTGAAACCCAGAAGATCAACAAACCCTTGGCCTTCATCTACGTTTCTGTTTCTATTCTCTTGTTCGCTCCATCATTCTTTTTTCTTCATTCAGAAACCCTCTAATTCATCTTCATATGGTTCTCTTGGTCCCTCCCTATTGGCCCATTCGCTCCGATTGACATTACCAGCGGCGACATTCGTGTCAGTAAGGGCGAGGCTCTAGAGCCATTGCCAGATCTCAATCCGGCCCTCGAACTCGATGAATCAAAGAAAAAAGCTTCCAGTCGATGCCAGAAAGTTTCAAAATCTGTGGATTCCATGGTGAGCTCATTGTCACCTGTGGTTGTGACTGTTAACAGCTCAGATAAGAAATTCGAGAAAAATGATCAATCTTTCTCTTCCTCCACTGAAGAGAACATGCAAAACCAGGAGCGAAGAGACTCTGTCGAAGATGGAGAATAGAAGAAACAAGAGATTCAAGAGGAAAGCAACGAAAACCAACAGCAAAACCAAGAGGCTCAATAAGCCATCACTGAGAACAAACAAGTCAAGACCGCACATACGAAGGCAAAAACTGAAGAAACACAAGCAACAAGAGAGGAAGAGAGCAATGGAAACCAAGATCAACAGCAGGAAACCAGATTGTTTTCTTCCTCTAGAACAATTGCAGAGGGGAGTAAGAAAGTGGAGATATCTAAAACCTTATGAACGGCGGCATGGCAGAGTTCCAGCATGGCTTGAGTGGAGATATCTGAAACCCTATGAATGCCGGCATGAGATAGAATTAAGGGAGAGATAAGGTGTAACAGCGGTGAATTAAAGCTTTAGACATTTTCTCTCCATCCAATGGTTACATTTAGGATGAACAAATCCTACAGCTAATATCTCGGTAGCATAGGCTCTGTTTCATCGTCGTCATTCCTTAGCAAAATGAAAGTCCAATCCTAATCACAACTACTAAAAAAAAAAAAAAAGTAGCGCAAGGAAATTTATTTTCTAATAAGAATGTTTAAATTTGTCTTATTAAAAGAAAATGGTATGTTTAATTGGATTATTGAAAACTGGGCTTAGTGGTAGTCATGTGGACATAGTGGTCCTTTTGTAGATATCATACCTTAATTTTTTTTTTTTTTCAAGTAAATCTTAAATGAGTATTTTATAGTCCCCGAAAAATCAGGGACTGTAGAAACACGCCCCTGCCCCCAAAAATCAAAGGGCTGTTATTTACCAGAAAAAATCAAAGGGTTGTTCTTCTCCAAGATTAGGTTGTACTCAGCCTTGTCTTAGAAACTTGTCTTACAAACCTTTTTTTTATTATTTATTTTTATCTATAAAAGATAAGATATCTCTAAAAAAATGTAGTTAGGTTTCATTTCATCTTTATCGTTGCTATCAATAAAATAAAAACCCAACCCTAATGTCAACTAGAAAAATTTCTTTTAAAAAAAAAAAATAATAAAATAAATATTAGTGCAAGAAAATTTATTTTCTAATAAGAATGTTTAATTTGTCTTAGTAAAAGAATGCTATGTGTGATTGGATTATTAGATACTTGGCTTAGTGTTAGTCATGTAGACTCGGGTGGTCCTTTTGGAGATATCATACCTTAATTTTTTTTTTCAGATAAATCTTAAATGAGTATTAAGAGTCTGGCCTACTTGTTGTTTGATTGGTTTATATAATTAGCTTGGTTGACCCACCAACCCAAATGTAATGACTTGCGAGTTACCTTCCCATTTGGATATCTTCTCCATTGGTTAACAACGGAATTCGCCCTTGACGGAATGTCTTATACAGTTGAGTGGTCCAACCTTTCCACTCCTTGACCCATTCAAATAATCTTTTAAACCAAATATGTATCAGTTTGGTGTGGATGATAAGACCTTTTCGATTGCTGATAATGTAGGGTGCAATTTGTCATCATCAAAATTTTGTTCTCCAATGCTAAGTCAAAACTCAAGAGTGCGATTTTGAATAGTTCAAGAGGATAAGTGATTTTACTTGATCATGGTGGTTCTAATGCCTATAAGAAATAACAAATATGGATGCCCAAAATCAAAGTTCCAACGCTCAGCTTGATTTGTGGTACCTTGAAGGAGTTGTGATTCCTCAGATTTAGTGATCGGATTCGTTATGATGTGGGTTTTTTTTTTTCATTAAAGATCAGAAATTTTATTGAAGAAAGAGAAAAGAATACATCTCAAAAATACAATTTATAATCCCCCACATTCGGCATGGTCATCAGCAGGGGAGAACAAATTGAAAAAATTAAACATTAAATAAACCAAGACCTGAGTTCAAATAGATACTACTTGGAGGTGTATTTTTATAAGAATTAGCAAGATGGAACTGTGGAACTCGAATCTTGGTTTCTTCCCTGCTTTTCTTATGACGATTGAAGGGAATGAGCTTCTTTGAGTCACCATCTAAGATTGAGAGCCTAAAATTCTATTGACGAGCCCAATTGTCAACTAATGGGTCAAGTTCAGATTTTAAATTCATATATGGTCTTTACCAGAGGTACAGGTTTGCATCAGGTTATGAGGGAGAAAATGTGTTAGGCATTGACCCCGCCTGGAAAAACTGGTATTTATACCAGATATACTTAGATTTTGAATATCTTCCACAAAATTAACAGTCCTAGACCTACATGTATTGCTACATTTGATTGACTATGCTCGCATGCTAAAAATATAAAATGTGAAAGAGAAATAATATACTATTCAATCCTGACATGTTAATGTATTCTACATTATGCCAATTAAAGTTAGGGAGTTTACCAGTGTTCGGTCTCTGAATAATGCATAAAAGGGAGAGACCCCTATGCATCAGATGCAAGCTTTTGATGAATTCCCTAACACCGGAGAAAGGGTTTCCCTTTCACCTTCCTCTCATTTTTTTAGAGGAATCAGAATTTTGGGACATCGATGAAATTTCTTGAATTTTGGCAATTTCTAGGAATTTTGTGCAGGTTTGGAACTTCATGGGCTTCTCTGGCGAATCCTATGGAAATTCTAAAGTTTCTAAGGTTTTGAAATTTTTGGGATTTTATTGGATTTTTAGGTATTTGTAGAATTTCCTTAGAATTATTAGGTTCCTGCAAAAATTTGGGGATTTCCACAGAACTTCAAATCTTTTTGAAATTTCTAGAAAAATGGAATTTTATGAAAATTTGTCTGAATTTCTATTAATTATCTTCTAGGTCATTCTCGCATCATTGACCTCTACTCAACTAGAAATGTCAACCATCAATACATCAACAGCAGACTTCATGGATTCAAGAGTTAGGTAGGCTAGAAGGTACAAGTTCCCCAAAATTCGAATCATCCTTGAGATAAAGAGTACAAACTTTATCCATCCTCACTCATAATTTATCATAATTATATGTCTATAAACTATCCTTTTTTGGCCGAGCTTAATTAGTAGCCGAAAGGAGAAGAAAGATCACTATATTTTGTTGGCCAGAGCATGTTTTGTTGACATTCTACCCAGGAATGATAGAAGTGCAATCCAAAAATTGAGCAATAAACCAAGATAGTAAAATCGATCAAAACAAGACAATAATATGAAGGAATATCCAATTGACTGATTTTGGTGTATTCTACCACTAAATTGGATCATACGCAAATGTCTCAGATGTAGCTAGAGAATGGGAAGGTTGCAAGCACGATGGAATGTGAGTCCACTCATCGATACTTCTGACCGGGAAACATACTTGGGATTTTGAAATACAAGTACCATTAAGGAACAAAATGTGCTCCACTATGGCAGTGCTTCCTGACAGAAGTGCAACTAGGTACAAGGTGGTACAAGGTGTGATCCGTGGGGAAAATAAAGTGAATATAAATACAAGAAGGTGCGAAGAGTTAAATAAATGAACACAATTGTATTCAGTTTTTTTTTTTTGGTAACAATTGTATTCAATTGGAGAGTTAAATATATAAACATAATCATGATAGGGCGGATGATTTCTTTAAATGGCGGAAAAGGAAAACTAGACTGGTCAACATCAAAGAGGCTTAGACGGTAGGGTTCGTGCTCATCACTTCTAATATATGGTGGGAAAGACATAATAGACATTATGAAGTTAAGAAGAAAACAAGCTTGTAAACTTTTGAGATGGTGAAGAGGGAGATCCAAGTTTGCAGTTTGGAGACTACGGAAATGATTAAATCAGCGGAAGACATTACTTGTTGTAGAAAACTAAATTTGAAAATAGAAAGCTATCACCCTTACTCGATGTTATGGACTATCTCCTATTATTTCCGCGAGATAAATGCAGTGCAGTGGCAGATAGGCTAGCGAAGCATGCCACTGCCACAAGAAGTTCAAATACCTGGGATGTAGCTCCAGCTTTTATTATTTCTGATCTTGAATGGGATGGCCAGCATAGGCCTCGATTCAGGTTTAAGTAACGCTTCTTCTAATTGCTTTGATTTCCTGTTCTGCCGATGGCCATGCCGAAGGTGGAGTAGGATCTCAAAGGGCTTATTTTTGTAAACTATCATTTTTCTGATTCTAATATATCAAAAAATGCCCTTGCTCGATGTTGATGGTGCATTGGTGCAAACCATATGCTAAACATAGACGGTAGCATCAATGGGGATCCTTGTTGTGCAATGGTTGGGGGGATTTTTAGAAATAGTGATGGTCTGGTGTTATTCTCCTTTAGCATATTCATTGGGATTACATCGATCTATGAAGCGAAATTTGAAGCTGTAGTTGAAGGGATTATAAATGTCAAAGAGTTAAAAGGTACCTGCACTATGGATTGAATCAAATTCTACGACAGTCGTATCAGTGGTTCATTCCAATAATATTCCGTGGTTCCTAAGTGGATATATATTCAGTCTTTTCTCAAATCCATACCATGGAAAATTACTCAATGCTTTAGAGAGGCAAACTTAGTTGTTGATTATTTAGCAAAGAAAGCTTCAAAACGGGTATCTCAGAGACCAGGATTGATTTTCCGATAAATATTTTAGAAGAGATAACAGCTGATGCGATGAATAGACCTCGATACCGTTTCCGTTAGTGATTGAGGGGTCTTTTTGCTTATGGCAATGCTGAAGGTGAAAGGTTCTCCTTGTCCTAGCGATTCAGATAGGTCTTTCTTTTCTGTTTGTTTCTTTGATATTTTATTTTATTTTTTTTCTATTTTCTGCTTTTAACTTTTTGATGTAATCAAGTTTGACATTCGAGGGAAAAAAAAGAAGGGGAAACCCAAGTGCAAAAAAGGTACAAAGTTTTTGATCGATTGGCCTAAGTACTTCTTGGTAACATAAGTGTTACAGGGTACCAAGTGTGATCTTATAGGGAAAATAAAGTGTACGCATATGAGAACAAGGTTCAACGTGTGATCCATTGGGGAATTAAAAAAAAAAAAAATTGTGTACCTACGATTGGCATCTTGCTGGAGACTTGGCACTTACTTCTAAGAACCCAGCACTTTTTAGTCCAAATTGCGGAAAACTGTAAAAACAATGACTTCCTGAATCCCAAATTGCGAAAACTATAGAAACAAAGACTCCCTAACTTTCTTGGTCCAAATTATGGAAAACTACGATAACGATGACTGTCTGACCCGTCTCAACATTTCCTTGAGAACTTGGCATTTTTTTTGGGCTAAAATTGCGGATGACATCACCTAAATCAACCATGGGTGAAATTAACTTTAATAATTAATTTTTCAAACATTTGGAAGGTTGACACATAACTAGCCAATTTTGAAAAAGCGTTATCAGCGAAATCGGGAAAACTTGTCTGAATATGACATCTTCATATTCACATTTGAGTAACAATTGAGCTCTAAATAACTTATGATAAAGTGTGTGCATGAATCTACAGACTGGCATTGTGCACTTTTTTTTCCCTTATAAATTTAATCACTTTTTTTACAAGGACAAATAACATTCTTAAATGGAAAGAGACAACATAGTTGTTTTTATTTATTTATTTATTTATTATTATTATTATTATGAGAAGGGAGGTATAACAATTGTTGTGTTCTTCTTCATTTTGCATCCAAAATCCACACCATTTGAATCTAATAGCTATTGTATGCTGGGTTTAGAAATAAATATCAATTTTACACAAAAGGAGATGACTTCGATGCCAACAGTAGGAAATAATTTTTCTTACAATAATATACCATTTAACGCATCTCATTACAGGTCAATGTTACAAGCTTTTATTTATTTATTTATTTTTCTACTTTTATTAAAAGATCATAATAAATGATAAAGAAAATAAAAGATAGGATTTACGTCTAGGCATACCTAGAAAACAACAATCAAAAGTGAAGGAAACCCTACCTTCGCACTTTTCCCCTCAGAATTTTTTTTGGCTACAATCCCCTCAAAAAAAAATAATATCATCTAATAAAACTGGAATCTGGATCAACACAAACCCTCTCACGCCACTTCTTGAAAATAAGAAGAGAGAGAGATTTGCATAAGATAATCCTAACTTCACTACAACTTTTTCTAACCAATCTACAACTTGATTAGCCTCTCTAAAGAAATGAGTTATTTTCCACTCTATAGAGGAAAAGAAATGAGTAAGAACTATCTAATCTTAGAAACTGGAATCTGGATCTAGTGTCTTTTGTCCCTCTTTTCCTCATTCAATGCTAGATGAGATTATCATTTATTTTTTTTTTTTGGTGCAATGCTAGATGAGATTAGAAGGGATGCAGAGAGTGGACCAAGATATAGATTTTCTTAACTTTGTTTAGTGGAGTTGTGGATCTTCTTCCTTGCTGATGGCCATGCCGAAGGTGAGTAGAGTACAGGACCCCGAGATCTCAGTCTCCTCCATCCTAAGTATTTATGTTTCTGGTATTTTTCTAGATCCAGCTGTAATTTCTTGAAATGTAATCACCCTATGTGTCATTTAGCCTTAAACAATTAAAGCTGAACTACTAAGGCATGGTTGGCTAGTTCAATGAGTCATATGACCATGACGGCCTTGCCTTGAAATTGAAGTTTGCATATTCTAAGGCTCCCAAGATCTCAGTCTCCTCCATCCTAAGTAATTATGTTTCTGGTATTTTTCTAGATCCAGCTGTAATTTCTTGAAATGTAATCACCCTATGTGTCATTTACCCTTAAACAATTAAAGCTGAACTACTAAGGCATGGTTGGCTAGTTCAATGAGTCATATGACCATGACGGCCTTGCCTTGAAATTGAAGTTTGCATATTCTAAGGCTCTCTTTGGTTTTATTTCTATTTGTATTTATTTGGCTTATTTCTATTTTTACATGTGTTTGGTATAATTTATAGCACTTATTTCTATTTATAATAAATTAAAATAAATCACAAATCACAAATTACTCTCAAGTTATTTGTGATTTGTGGCAACAAATCATTTATGTTGGTTTTTTCTACCTTAAATGAATACATGTGCTAAATTACTCAAAATCAATGGTAAATAACTTCAGTATGTTTTATGCTTTTCCAATAAAAAAAAACCCCAAATCCTATCATCTCTCTCTCTCTCTCTCTCTCTCTCTCTCTCTCTTGAAGCTCAAAATTGAAGATGAAAATTGAAACCTATTCTGTCATTATATAATCTATTTTATAAATAGTAACGAAACGAATACTATTTGTGGTCCATAATTTATTGTCACAAATAATTTCTAAAAAATAGTTAATAAATACAAAAGGAAATCATACCAAAGAGAGCCCAAGTAGAAACCCAATATAACAAAGTTATTCTATGTAGTGGCCGCACTTGAATTATAATCAAATCATCAAATCTCTTACAAAAAAAAAAAAACCCCTTATCAGCATGACATTTTCAATGGTTTCCATTGTCGCTCATATTATAAAATAACAAGATTTTATTCTTATTGAAAGAAGAAGTGCCTTGCACTAAATCATAGAGGAGAAATAGATCAACTTTTTCCACAACTTTGGTTACGACAAAATTTTAAGATGAGGCAGCCGGTCATATCCTTAGTATGGCTACCAAGATTCTTGCACACACCTTATTCCACAACTTTGTACCTCTAGTCAGATACAGTCAATGTCCTACAGAGAGTTGAGAATTTGTAATCGATGTTGACCGACTCATTGTATTTCTAGTAAACTCTAAATCCAGTAGAACCTCTTCCCCCAAATATTGAGATGGCAACTCTGGCAGTGGAAGCTCTTCCTCCAAATATCGAACAACTTGTAGCATGGATGGCCTTGTAGATTGAATGGAGTGAGAGCAAAGCAATCCAAGTTTTAACACCAATTCCATCTCCTCCACTTCATAATTCCTTTCCAATTTGGGATCCACAGTTTCAAGAATTGTACCCGTACTCCAACTTGAGAACACCCATTCCACCAATACAAAACGCTCTTCTGATGCATGTGTTTCTACAGACCTCCTACCGCAAGCAACTTCAAGCAAAAAAACCCCAAACGCAAACACATCCCAACAAGGGTTTGCTTTGCCAGTTTTAAAAAATTCTGGTGCAAGATGACTAAACGCCCCAACTACATTGGTTGTTCTAAAATCTCCTCCATGTTCCATATCGGCGTTTGCCATTCTAAGGAGGCCATTGTCTGTAATGTGTGCTAAGCTATCCAAGCTTATGTGAACTCCTTGAAAGCCATTGTACGTGAAAGATAAATCTTCTTGTTGTGATGCTATCAATCTGCTAAGGATAAGAAACCACAGCACGTTCTGGAAGAATATTGTTTTCCACTTCATATTTTCCTTATTGCCAAAGGTTTTATGCACCTGGCACTATTCACAATTGATCTATAATATGGGAGTGAAATGACAAACACCCCACAAATTAAAGAATGGGAAAAAAGAACGTTCCGCCACTGCCGCCTTAAATCCAAGGGTCGTTTTACTCTGAGATGAGGTTGGACTCAGCTTTGTCCTATAAACTCGGGACTACGGTGGATGAATGGAATTTTTATTTATTTTTTTATAAATGAAATAAATTATATATATATATATATGAGAGAGGGATAGGTATGCTAGCGTAGTACCTAGGAATTAAGAATGCTAGCGGGATATTAACTGTAGGATTTGTTCATCCTAAATATAACCGTTGGATGGAGAAAAAATGTCCAAAACTTCAATCCACCATTGCTACACTTTATCTCTCCCCTAATTCTATCTTCACTCTCCTTCTCTGTCTACCACTCCCACTGTTCCTCTTCTTCTCCCTCCTCTGACTCTGACTCTCACTCCAGTTCCTCTTCTTCTCCTTCTCTCTCTCTCAATCTGGATGCTAAGTTCCTCCTTCGTTCCATGACAAGCCACCACCACCACCACCTCCACTTCCAATTCCGGCTTCATCAAATCCGAACAAAAAGATAGAATTTTTGGACGAAGAAAGGCAACCGAGGTTCCTCTTCCAATCTCGCATTTCTTCTTCTCAAAATCCTGAATCTGAAACCCAGAAGATCAACAAACCCTTGGCCTTCATCTACGTTTCTATTTCTATTCTCTTGTTCGTTCCATCATTCTTTTTTCTTCATTCAGAAACCCTCTAATTCATCTTCATATGGTTCTCTTGGTCCCTCCCTGTTGGCCCATTTGCTCCGATTGACATTACCAGTGACGACATTCGTGTCGGTAAGGGCGAGGCTCTAGAGCCATTGCCAGATCTCGATCCGGCCCTCGAACTTGATGAATCAAAGAAAAAAGCTTCCAGTCAATGCTAGAAAGTTTGGAAATCTGTGGATTCCGTGGTGAGCTCATCGTCACTTGTGGTTGCGACTGTTAACAGATCAGATAAGAAATTCGAGAAAAAGGATCAATCTTTCTCTTCCTCCACTGAATAGAACATGCAAAACCAAGAGCGAAGAAACTCTGTCGAAGATGGAGAATAGAAGAAACAAGAGATTCAAGAGGAAAGCAACGAAAACCAACAGCAAAACCAAGAGGCTCAATAAGCCATCACTGAGAACAAACAAGTCAAGGCCGTACATACGAATGCAAAAACTGAAGAAACACAAGCAACAAGAGAGGAAGAGAGCAATGGAAACCAAGATCAACAGTAGGAAACCAGATTGTTTTCTTCCTCTAGAACAATTGCAGAGGGGAGTAAGAAAGTGGAGATATCTGAAACCCTATGAACGGCGGCACGGCAGAGTTCCGGCATGGCTTGAGTGGAGATATCTGAAACCCTATGAATGCCGGCGTGAGATAGAATTAGTGGAGAGATAAGGTGTAGCAGCGGTGGATTAAAGCTTTGGACCTTTTCTCTCCATCCAACGGTTACATTTAGGATGAACAAATCATACAGCTAATATCTTGGTAGCATTCCTAATTCCTAGATACTACGCAGTCATACTTGTCTATATATATATATATATATATACATCAAAGATCTATGAAAGATTAGATATCTCTAGATTAAAAAAAAAAGAGTGGATATGCTTTGTTTCATCTTCGTCATTCCTTAACAAAATGAAAGTCCAATCCTAATCACAACTACTAAAAAAAAAATAGAAAGTAGCGCAAGGAAATTTATTTTCTAATAAGAATGTTTAAATTTGTCTTATTAAAAGAAAATGGTATGTTTAATTGGATTATTGAAAACTGGGCTTAGTGGTAGTCATGTGGACATAGTGGTCCTTTTGTAGATATCATACCTTAATTTTCTTTTTTTTTTCAAGTAAATCTTAAATGAGTATTTTATAGTCCCCGAAAAATCAGGGACTGTAGAAACACGCCCCTGCCCCCAAAAATCAAAGGGCTGTTATTTACCAGAAAAAATCAGAGGGTTGTTCTTCTCTAAGGGCCTGTTTGATAACGTTTCAAGAAACGCGTTTCTTCCGTTTCTATTTTCAGAAACAGCAGAAACGGAGCAAAAAGCGTTTGATAAAACTATTTCGTTTCACTTATTTTTAGAAATAGAAATAGAAATTTTTACTTATTTATGGTTCAAGAAATGACCTAGGCGAAACAAGTTGAACTTGTTTCACCGTTTCTGGAAACGACTTGTGGTAATTCTTTCACTGGTTGCCATCGACTTCTAAAAACATGACTTATCAAACACCTTCAATTCCGTTTCTGTTTCTAGAAATGGAAATTTATGTTTCTGCTGTTTCTTGAAACAGAAACGGCAGAAACGTTATCAAACGGGCCCTAAGATGAGGTTGTACTCAGCCTTGTCTTAGAAACTTGTCTTACAAACCATTTTTTTATTATTTATTTTTATCTATAAAAGATAAGATATCTCTGAAAAAAAGTAGTTAGGTTTCATTTCATCTTCGTCGTTGCTATCAATAAAATGAAAACCCAACCCTAATGTCAACTAGCATAATTTTTTTATAAAAAATTAAAATAAAATAAATATTAGTGCAAGAAAATTTATTTTCTAATATGAATGTTTAATTTGTCTTAGTAAAAGAATGCTATGTGTGATTGGATTATTAGAATACTTGAGGAAGCGGAGCGCTGAGAGAGGCATGGAGAAGGGAGATGCAGTGTGGGCAGATAGGGTTAGAAATTCCGGCCATGATCCTGGGGGTGGGCGACCTCCAGACAAAGGACGTCAAATGTTGCTGACAGATTTTTGGAATCCTTCATTATTTTCTACCTCAGGTTTGAAGGCGGTTGATGGTGCAGAAGAAAGAAGGAAGGAGACAGAGGTTGAAGCAGAAACAACAAAGTCTCACGAAGGAAATACTATCTCGAAGAGATCCTTCTCCATAGTTGTGGGAAGCACCCTTCCTGATGTAGATCAGTTGCCAGATCCGATCCAAGCAGGGTCATTTACTCGGATTGTGATTCCTCAAGATGCGTATGAAGAAAGACTGGAAAGATTTAAATTTGCGATAATCGGGAGAGCGAATTTTAGATCTATATCAATGAATGATATTCGTAAGGAAGCGAAAGAGGGCTGGAATTTGAAGGGAAGGATTGCGCTTTCTCCAATGGGAAAAGGATATATCCTATTCCAGTTTGAGCTAGAAGGAGACATGGCCTCCATATGGCGAAGAAATTTAATCAAAGTGAAGGGCCAATTCATCCGTTTTCAGCGTTGGAAACCTGATTTTGATGTGAATGCGGCAAATATACCCACAAAACTAGTCTGGATCAGATTTCCAGATCTTCCTTTGGAATACTGGCATGAGAAAATTCTTCTTTCTATGGCCAAGGGAGCAGGTAGGCCTGTGGCTCTGGATCGAAGAACAAGATCGGCGGCAATGGGTAGCTATGCGAGGGTGCAAGTGGAAGTGGTGTCAGGGATAAAAAGGGTGGAAGAGATACAAGTGGAGAGGAAGCAACCAGGATCGGGTGAGGTTTTCTTGTTTAAACAAAAAATAGTATATGAAGATGGAATGGCAAAATGTGGATTTTGTAAAAAAATTGGACACTCTCTGCCAGAGTGCAGAGATAAGAAAGCTGCAGATGTTAGAGATAAGAGGCTTCGTGAGGGGGAGCTTCAGGCGGCGGCGACAATGGAGAATTCCGATGGTTCTGGGCGGCACTCGGTGGAAGGAGGAGAGGAAATGGCAGCAATCCCAGTTACCATATCGGGGCAGATTCTCTCCATAAGAAGAGAAAATAGAGATGCTGTTTCTAGATCTCAATCAAGGGAGGATTTGTCTAATATGGAAAGCAATCAAAGGATGGGGAATATTTCTGTGGTTCTTCCTTTACAGATGGATCCACTCATGGAAATAAATAAGGATGGGGTGGAGGTCAACCATAATATGATTGCATCAGATAAGGATTTGAATATGGGGCTTGGAGCGGGAATGGAAGGGGAGCCTATCATGGATTTAGTTAGTAAAAATGGTGTGGTGATGGAAGGGGCTGATTGTTGGCATGCAGAGAATGAGATGGACGATTTTCAAACCGGTTTTGGAAGGGGGCGGTCTGAAAATCAGGCTAACTCGGGTCATGAGGGTGGAGGTAATATTGCTATGCTATCTCATAGTCAATATAGAAGCTCTCAGCAGCTAATTGATGGGGCGATGGTGGTTTTTCATGAGGACTTGAATCAGGTGGATAGAATGGCTTGTATGCGAGAAGGAGAACTTGAAAAAAGAAAGCAACAAAAAGGGAAGTATGCTGTGGTCTCTGAGCAGGCTTCCAGAAAATCAGATAGGCTCGCTCTGTTGAAGAGATGACTATGAAGGTTTTATTTTGGAACATCAGAGGTATAAGGAAGAAGGCTGCTAGATTAGCCTTAGGAAAAATTCTGAGGGATAATGCTGCTCCAGATATAGTGTGTATTGCTGAGCCGATGATGGAAGTGCATGACTTCCCTAAGAGGTTTTTTAATAAAAATGGATTCGAAACTGAGTTCATTCATAATGAGAGAATGCAAAAAGTTCCTAATCTTTGGGTTATGTGGAAAAGGGGTCTCTCAAAGCCGATGGTTATTTCTTCATCGGAGCAGCACATTTCTATGAGTTCTAGCTGGAAGCAAAAAAAATTTTCCCTGTCTGTAGTTCATGCTAAATGCTTCAGGCAGGCTAGAAGGGAGCTATGGGTTAATTTGACTGCTTCATGCCCGGGTCCAGGTATTCCATGGATGGTAATTGGAGATTTTAATGCCACCCTCCAGTCGCATGAGAAAAGAGGCCCAGGAGCTTTTAATATGGGATCGGCGGCTGACTTCACAGCAATGGTGGATGGATGTTCTTTAATTCAGGTTCCTTCCAAGGGCCGTAAATTCACCTGGACAAACAATAGGAGAAGAGGAAATGTAGTTGCTGTTCTGGATAGGACCTTTTGTAATGACTCTTGGTTCTCTGCCTTTCATGATTGTCACCAGGAAGTGATGTCTATGGGGGCCTCTGATCATTCCCCTCTTCTTGTAATTTCAGAGTCTTTGGTAAGGCCTAATAACTGCCCCTTTCGATTCCAGAGATCTGGATGGAATGAGAGCTTCATGAAAGTGGTTAAGGAATCATGGGAGGAATGGATTAGTGGTTCAGCTATTTATGTTTTCAGCCAGAAAATTAAGAGGCTGAAAGGTGCGATTAGGCCATGGGCTAAAGAAAATTTTCCGAACATTAATTTGGAATTGGAGGCTGCGCAGAAAGGGATGGAGGAAGTGCAGGGTGAGATTGAAATAAATGGGATGAATGACCAGATTTTTGCCAGAGAAGCGGATGCAAAAACCAGGTTGCTGAAAGCAATGGAGAACCATGAAAAGCTCTGGGCTGAAAAGGCTAGAATGAGATGGCGAACCCAAGGAGATAGATGCTCAAAATTTTTCCATGTTAGTGCAAAAATTAGAAGGTTGAAAAACTCTATTCACACTTTGAAAAAGGAAGACGGACAAATTATTTCCGACAAGAGCCAATTGGAAGATTATGTTAGTGGGTTTTATGAGAATTTTCTTAAGGATTCAGAAACTTCTGAGCACCTGGAGTTGTTAGATTGCATCCCAAAGGTGCTCGATGACCATGATAGATGGAGGCTGGATGTCTTACCGAGCAATGCAGAAATTAAAGAGGCGGTTTGGGAGCTTGATCCTGAGAGTGCTCCAGGCCCAGATGGTTTCCCAGGTAAATTCTATAGATCTTGCTCGGAAATTATTAATTTAGATGTTTGCAATGCAGTTCGAAGTTTCTTCAGTAAAGGTAGAATGCCTAATGGTATTAATACTATCTTCCTAGTATTAATTCCAAAAGTGGAAGGGGCAATGAGCTTGGATAAATTTAGACCATTATGTTTGGGGAATTTCTTTTGCAAAATTATCTCTAAGATAATGGCGACTAGATTATCAGGGGTTTTGCATCGGCTAATTTCAGAAGAGCAGGGTGCTTTCCAGAAGGGGAAAATAATTCATTCCAATATTTCAGTGGTGTCTAAGCTAACAAATTTATTGTTTTCGACGGCTAGAGGAGGTGGAATGGGTTTGAAAATAGATATCCAAAAGGCTTATGACACGATGTCTTGGAGATTTATTTTTCAAGAGGAGGTGGAATGGGTTTGAAAATAGATATCCAAAAGGCTTATGACACGATGTCTTGGAGATTTATTTTTCAAGTTCTAAGGAAATTTGGATTCTCAGAGAGGTGGGTATTGTGGGTGCAGCAGATGCTGGGTTCTACCAAAATTTCAGTTCTTCTTAATGGTGGTCCAATAGGGTATTTCGGGGTGGAGAGGGGTTTGAGACAAGGGGATCCCCTATCCCCCATGCTATTTATTCTAGCTGAAGAGGTGCTATGCAGAGGTCTCCAAAAGCTTGTAGTAGAGAAAAAGTTCAAGGCGCTTAATGGCCCTCGAGGGGTGACGACTCCAGCTCACAGTCTCTTCGCAGATGACATTTTCATATTTGGGAATGCCTCTCTCAGGTATGTTCGTCATTTAAAAAATTTCCTTGTGAAATATCAGGAGTTTGCTGGCCAGTGCATTAACCTAGAAAAAAGTAAGATTTTTCTAGGCCATATTTCTCCCCAGCGCAAGCAGGCCATTGTTGAGGAAATGGGTATTCCCCTATGTTCTTTTCCTACCAGATACCTGGGTGTATCAATTTTTAAGGGCAGGGTTAAAAAAGAATCAATTTTGCCTATTCTAGACAGGGCAAAGGATCGATTAGAGGGCTGGAAGGGAAGACTTTTATCGATGGCAGGAAGGGTGGAATTAGTGCGTTCTGTGATTCTTAGCATTCCAACTCACAGTTTTGCGGTCTACTGGTGGCCAAATTCTCTCATTAATACTCTTGAAAGATGGATGAGGAATTTTGTCTGGACAGGGGAAGTTGACAATGCAAGTTGGTTAATTGGGACCAATGCTGTAAGCCTAAGGAGGAAGGGGGTCTTGGATTGAGGAGATTGAGGGACATAAACAAGACAATGCTATGCAAATCTGCCTGGAGAATTAAGAATGAAGAGTCTATGGCGAGCTCTTTTCTGAGGGCTAGATTCCTTGATAGGGAGGGTATCCCTAAGAAAGGATTCAGAAAATCCTCTATTTGGCCAGGTCTGAGGAAAATATGGGATTACATATCTTCTAAAGAGAGATGGGTGGTGGGAGATGGGAAAAAAATAAATTTCTGGAAGCATACCTGGGTAGGGCAAGGTGCCATTAAAGAGAGTGATATGCTGGAAGGTATTGATATATCTGTTTTGGATGGGAATGTTAGTAGATTCATTGTGAATTTCAACTGGAATTTTTCTCAGATGAACTCTAATTTTATAAGGAACATAATAAACAAGGTGAAGAAAATTAACATTCCTACTTATAAATGTGAAGATAGGAGGATCTGGTCCCTTTCTCATGATGGGGAATTTTGCTTCAAATCCACTTGGGAGGATATAAGGGTGAAAAAATCAACAGTTTCCTGGGCTTCTATCATATGGAGTAAAAAGCAGCAGCCTCGGGTCTCCACTCTAGCATGGAGGGTGATTAATGGAAAGGTCCCTACTGATGATGTGGTAAAAAAGAAAGAAATCCCCCTGGCGTCTAGATATGTCCTTTGTAATTCAAATGAGGAAGTTTTAGAGCATTTGTTCATAAGATTCCCTTTCTCTGCGGAGATCTGGAGGCTTCTTTGTGATGCTTTCAATGTGTGTTGGGGCAGCCAGGGCTCTCTGCTCGAGCTTGCTCAATGGTGGAAGAGAAAGTTGAAACTGGTTTGTTGCAAGGAGGCGTGGAATTTGAGCTTCGCCATTGTGTTGGATCATTTATGGAGGGAGAGAAATGCAAGGCTTTTTGAAAATAAATATCGGTCAAGCAGGTATGTACTAATGATGGTTCTTGAGGACATAAGACGAAACAAGCCAAGAGCTAGAGGCGAGATTAATTCCATAGCAGATTTGCAGTGCAGCAGGCGCCTAGGCATTCAGATTCAGGGAGTGGGGAACAGAGAAATTTTGGAGGTCTTCTGGTGTAAACCTCCAATGTTCTGGATAAAATTAAACTTTGATGGCAGCTCTATGGGAAATCCAGGGCGGGCTGGAGCGGGAGGTATATTTCGGGACCATCAGGGCAGGGTCATGGGCTCTTATAAAAAATATATGGGTATTACTGGAGTATTTGAAGCGGAGGTGGAGGGTCTGATGGAGGGGTTGCTGCGAGCAAAGGCCATGAACATCACTTGTTTATGGGTGGAGTTAGACTCTAGCTCGGTTGTGCTAGCGATTCAGCAAAGGAAAATTCCATGGTATGCTCTCCAACGATGGATGTATCTTAAGCCGTTCCTTGACAGTATCAGCTGGAAGATATCTCATAACTTCAGGGAAGGGAACTCTATAGCTGATTACTTGGCCAGAGATGCAGCGAAGACAGGGATTTCGGGTGATAATGTGGTGCTTCCCTCCCATATTTGTGATCTCTTGCAAAGGGATTCAGATGGGAGGCCTCATTTTCAGTTTAATTAGTGCTTCTTTATCCTCCTACTGATGGCCATGCCGAAGGTGGGAGGGTAGAGTTAGCTAGGCTCTTTTGTTCGAATTTGTTTTATTGTATGGCTTTTATTTTCTTTTCTCTGATCTTTTAATGAAATAATCTTTTAAAAAAAAAAAAAAAATAAATGCAATCTTGTGCCCTTCTTTCTTTACATAAATACCCCATGCCAGTAACAGAATCATGAAATCGTAAATTCCATTGTTGTGAAGCTTGTTTCAATCTATATAGGGATTTTTTTAACTTACATATTTTTCCTTCATCTTCCTCAGAAATAAAACCTTTAGGTTGTTCCATAAACACATCTTCATCAATATTACCATTCAAAAATGTTGTCTTTACATCCATTTGATAAAGTTCAAAATCAAAGTACGCAACCAAGGCCAAAACAACTCTACTAGATTGTATCCTCATAGATTGGCAAGAGAGGATTAGTGGAAGATTCTAGGAGAGAGAAACTCTGAGGCGGAGATGACTCAACCTTTGGGCGGCGATCACACTAGTCATGGTGGTCGGCCCTGGATCGTGGAAAACAAAAACGCATCACGGAATTTTGGAGCCCTACTCACTCCTTGCAAGTGTCCCTAATCCCTGCTGCAGACCCAGGTACTGGAAAAATAGCCACCCCTGAGGC
This sequence comes from Macadamia integrifolia, assembly GCF_013358625.1. Classification (NCBI taxonomy): domain Eukaryota; kingdom Viridiplantae; phylum Streptophyta; class Magnoliopsida; order Proteales; family Proteaceae; genus Macadamia; species Macadamia integrifolia. The sequence continues at coordinate 145,824 of NW_024870610.1, forward strand.
CTAGAGGACGATCAATATGTGGATGAGATGACAGCTGCAAACGATAGAGAAGGAGTTAGAAGACCCTCTTATGCTACGATTGCCCATCACGCCCTGCCAGACATCGAGGATTTTCCTGAGCCTATCCACGCTGGCTCCCTTACTAAATTGATTATCCCACAAGAGGCATATGAAGAAAATTTGCAAACTTTTAATTATGCTTTAATCGGTAAGGTGAACTTCAGATATGTCTCCATGAACAATGTGAGACACGATTCTAAGGAAGCTTGGAAGCTTAAAGGAAAGTCAATCTTGCACCCTTAGGCAAAGGATACATTCTATTTCGATTTGAACTAGAACGGGATATGACGTCCATGTGGAAGAGAGGCCTGGTCAAGGTGTGAGGACAAACCATACGTTTTCAAAGATGGCGCCCAGAATTCAACATTAATGAGGACCAAATCCATACCAAGTTGGTGTGGATTCGATACCCTGGTCTTCCAATGGAATATTGGCATGAGCAAATTCTGCTATCTATGGCTAAGGCCTCAGATAGACCCATGGCGATTGATCATCGCACGATGACTGGCTCGATGGGAAACTACGTCCGAGTTCTCATGGAGATTGACGTAAAAAGTAGCCGCCTTGAGGAAATTCAGGTGGAGCGGAAGCAGCCAGAAAAGGATATTTTGTTTTGGTTCACGCAGTGCATTACATACGAAGATGAACTAAAGAGATGTAATTTTTTCAAGAAATTGGGACACTCTACTGTCGAATGTAAAATCAAAATAGGGGCTGCACGGAGGAATGAAGAGGTGAGAGAAAAGGAAGATGATAGTGAGGAAGGCCATAGTAGATCGGAAAACCCAAGAGAGGGAGTGGCTGAGGAGACCGGCTATCATAGCAGTGGCAGAAACTTACCGATGGAAAGAGAGAGATCCAATCCTCTTTTTATGGAAACATACCATATAGATCGTGATTTGCAGTTGAGGGAGGATTCGTTAACTGAATTAAATGGGAATGGCGACAAAACAGATCTCAGTCAATTGGAAATTTTATTCCCCATAGATCACGTCCAAGGATATTTGAATTTTCAAAACACTATTGAGAACCCGCTGGGTAACAATTGTCATGGGTCAGACCCATCGGGCCATGACAATTCCTTGTCCGAGAGTGATTCTGAGCACAGGGAGGAATCCTCCGAGGGCGATGCAGAGACTGATACCCAAGGGGTGATAGTTATTGTAGAGAGCATGCCAGTTCCTCTTACAATTCATCCACGTAAAAACCGAACAACATATGTTGTTTCTCGTGGAGGTTGCAGGCTTACTAAAGTAGGCAAAGATGGACTAGGAAAAGAGTCGGGCAGCCATGACCACATCATCTCAGAAGTTTCTGAAACTCAGGTTATGGGTGGTAGGGTGGTTATACAACACCAAGAGGTCGCAGCAATTGACCAAGCCATCTGCCAGGAAGAGGCAGATAAAAGGAGGAAGGAGAAAAGTGTCGCAAAATCGGGGCAGACCTCAACGTCTGACCATCAAGCTGCCTCCAAGAAGTGACTTTATGAAAATCCTCTTCTGGAACATTAGAGGTATCAAGAAGGCGATTGGAAAGAGAGCCTTAAGCAACTTAGTCAGGCAGAAGAACCCTGATCCTCTATGTCTCGTGGAGCCGATGGTGAATGTAAGCGACTTTCCAAGCTTATTCTTTAACAAATTGGGATTTCATTCTGATTTCATTTATAATAACCGTGGATATTTATTTTAATAAATATAAAATACCTGGTGATAGTCTAAGATAATTCAAATGTATGGATTTTGTGGAGGAGAAATTTAAATACTCCTGTGGCTATCTCTGAGTCTGAGCAACACATGACGATAGCCATGAATTGGAGCCTACAACAGATTCAGGTTTCATTTATTCATGCGAGCTGCTTCAGAGTGGATAGAAGAACGCTATGGTTGGACTTAATGCATGATTCCCCTCAGTCCCCCACCCCCTGGGTGATTATAGGAGACTTTAATGCGACCCTGTACTCTCATGAAAAGCGTGGTCCTGGAAGCTTCAGTTTGGACTCAGCTGCAGAGTATGGGGCCATGGTAGATGTATGTTCTATGTCTCAGATACAGGCAAAAAATTTACCTGGTCCAATAATCGACGCAGGGGGAATGTATGCGCTGTTTTGGACAGAAGCTTCTGCAATGAAGAATGGATCACTTGCTTTCAAGATTGCTCTCAGTAGTCCTTCCGCCGATAGCATCTAACCACACTCCTTTGGTGCTGATCTCCAATACTAGCCAGCGTCCTCATAATTCCCCTTCCGATTCCACCAGTTTTGGATGGATCATGGTGACTTTGAGCAGGTTGTGGCAGAATCGTGGCCGGAATGAGTCTCAGGCTCGTCGATCCTTGCTCTTATGCTGAAGCTAAAGTGCCTCAAAGGAGCATTCCCAAACTTTGAACGAGCTCTGGAGGAGCGAAACTGCAATTAGTTCAGGTGCAGGATCAAATTGATGGCAATGGGATGAACGACCAACTGTTTGCACTAGAGGCAGATGCTAAAATGGGTCTAGCCAAGGCTCTAGAAAATCATGAGAAGCTATGGGATGAGAATGCGAGAATAAGGTGGATGAAATATGGAGATAGAAATTCAAAATTCTTCCATTTATCTGCAAAAATGAGAAGAAATATAAATACAATCAAAGCTTTAAAGAAGATTAACGGATCCTATGTGGAAGAGCAGCTCAATTGGGGGAATATATTGTTGACTTTTATGAAAACTTCCACAGGTCTATTCCAACGGTAGACCATTTAGATCTCTTGGAAAGTATTCCGAAAACTCTCCAAGAAATTGATAATTTTCGGCTCGATTCACTCACAGGTGATGCAGAAATTAGAACAACAGTGTGGGAGTTGGATCCAGACAGTTCGCCTGGCCCTGATGGTTTTTATGGTGCTTTCTTTAGGAGATGCTGGAGCATAGTGGATAAAGAGGTCTGCAATGCTGTGAGATTTTTCTTTAGCAAAAATTGTATGCCCCCTGGAGTCAATAATAATTTTTTAGTTCTGATTCCCTAGATGGAAGGAGCGGAGACCCTTGATAAATTCCGCCCATTGTGTATGGGCAATTTTTTCTACAAAATAATCTCAAAAGTGATGGCCCTTCATCTTGAACCTCTCCTTCCTAGACTTATTTCAGAAGAACAGGGGGCTTTTCAAAAGGGTAAGATGATCCATGACAATATCTCTATTGCTTCAGAACTAGCAAACTTGATGTTTTCTTCTACAAGAGGGGGTGGCCTGGGTCTGAAAATAGACATTAGTAAAGCATATGACACCATCTCTTGGAGCTTCCTATTCCAAGTAATGCGGCGCTTTGGCTTTTATGAGATATGGATTAAACGTCTCCATCAAATCTTGTCATCTACAAAAATATTTGTCCTGCTTAACGGAGGTCCACAAGCTTTTTTTGGTGTGGAGAGAGGTCTGAGACAGGGAGACCCTATTTATCCCATGCTCTTCATCATAGCAAAAGAAGTTTTGTCAAGAGGCTTGTCGAGACTGGTCCAGAGCAAAATGATACAGTCAATCCAGGGCCCCAGAGGCACTCCTACTCCAGGGCATATTCTTTTTGCAGACAACATTTTCATCTTCTCAAATGCTAATCTGAGGTATGTTCGCATTCTGAAAGACTTTCTAAAGAATTACCAAGAATTCTCTGGGCAATGTATCAATCTTGAGAAGAGCAAGCTTTTTTCTTGGTAAAGTTGCTCCTGATCGTAGACAATCAATCTCTGAGACCCTGGAAATTCCTATTTGTAGCTTTCCTACTCGCCATCTTGGTGTGGAAATTTTTAAGGGAAGGGTAAAGAAGGAGACACTGATGCCTGTTATGGACAGAGTTAAAGGCCATATAGCTGGTTGGAAAGGAAAGCTTCTGTCAATGGCAGGAAGGGTAGAATTGGTTCGATCGGTTGTCTCTGCCATTCCAAATCATAGCTTTGCTGTTTATTGGTGGCCATCATTTCTCCTTGAAACAATGGAGAGATGGATGAGAAACTTTATTTGGACCGGCGAGGTGGATTCTTCTAATGCGATCGCGGTCAGATGGGACTTTGTTTGCAAGCCAAAGGAGGAGGGGGGCTTGGGGATTAGAAGACTTAGAGATACAAATATGGCTATGCTCAATAAGATGGTGTGGCGCTTCAAGCATGGGAAGCATGCCGCCAGTTCTTTTCTCAGGGCAAGATTTGTCAAGAAAAATGGAGCTTTTAATATGGGCTGTAGGCACTCCTCTATCGCCTTGGGCACTCGAAAGGTGTGGAAGTTTGTGGATCTGAATGAAAGGTGGATCATTGGTAATGGGGGCCTAGCAAGATTCTGGAAAGATAAGTGGTGGGGACCCAAGGCCATCATGGACGAGATTCAGGATGCGGATATCTCTCTCTTGGACTCTGATGCCAAAGTAGGTGATTTTATTCAAAATGGCAAATGGACCCTTCTAGACGTGAACTCAGACCTACTACGGTCTATTTTTAAAGCAATTAAAGAATTTAAAATCCCCACGTATCAAGTAGAGGACGTATGCATTTGGCAATTAACTCCGCTGGGATCTTTCTCTACCACTTCTGCTTGGGAAAGGATAAGAAGAAAATCACTAAAAGTGAGTTGGAATTCCTTGATTTGGCATAAAGGTCTCCCTCCCAAATACTCTACTCTGGGATGGCGTCTTGCCCATGAGAGGCTCCCCACAGATGAGATTACAAGAAAGAAAGGAGTCCAAATGGTGTCTCAATGTTCTCTCTGCAACCAGACAGAAGAAAGCACCAACCATATTTTTCTACACTGCCAATATGCGATGGCCATTTGGGAGAATTTTACAAATTGCTTTGGTGTCCGCTGGGAAGATCACAACTCAGTGACATGTTTGATGATGTGGTGGAAGAGGAAAGCGAGATCTATCAATCTGAAGTCTCCTTGGCTGATGGGGTTTACTATTATAGCTGCCCATATCTGGTGGGAACGTAACAGAAGACGATATAAGGGCACAGCTAGGAATGTGAATTACTCCTATGAATATATTCGACAGGAAATTTGTCGGGTGAGATTAAATTAACTCCTGATTTAATTTGCTGCAGGAAATTGGTTCTATCTGTAGAAAACCAAAAGGATACGCCTCCTCTTGAAGTGCATTGGTGTAAACCTCCGATAAATTGGATCAAAAGAAATGTGGATGGCAACTCTCTAGGCAACCCAGGTAGAGCAGGGGCAGGGGGCATTGCTAGAGATAGTGAGGGGTGCGTTTGTAACTCCTTCAGTACCTTCCTGGGTAACAAGAAGACCTATGAAGCATAATTTGAAGCGGTCCTGGAAGGAATCTCGCTCGCTCAAAATATAAATGTCAGAGGTCTCTGGATCGAGTCGGATTCGACAACTGTGGTGACTGCGATACAAAAAAATCAAAATCCTTGGTTTATCCTTCAAAAGTGGATTTGCACCCTTCCTTTTTTAGAATCTACTCCATGGAAGATCACCCACTGCTATAGAGAAGTGAACACTGCTGCGGACTATCTGGCGAAGAAGGCATCCAAGTCAGGTGTCTCTGCTTGTGCGGTGCCTTTACCGCATCATATTAATGTCGATTTAGAGGATGATGTGTTGGGCAGGCACAGGTACCGCTTCTTCTAGGGTTAGGCTTGCCTCCTCTGCTGATGGTCATGCCGAAGGTGGAGGTCTCAAGTGGCTCTAGGGGTCTCGGGTTTGCCCTTTTTATTTTCTTTGTACTCTCATTTTGCTTTTAATAATATTCACATCTTTAGCAAAAAAAATAGATTGTATCCTCACAACTGGTGAAAAAGTTTCATCATAATCAACACCATATTCTTAAGTGTAGCCTTTAGCAACAAGTCTTGCCTTAAACTTCTCAACATTTCCATGCAGATCCTTCTTTTTTTTGAAGATCCATTTGCAACCAACAACTTTAGTGTTCGCAGGTTTGTCAACTAATATCTATCCAGACCCCCATTCAATAGAATAGAAATCCTTGAAGAAATCAACATCTGATGAATCTTGTTTATCCAACTAACGGAAAATCCAATTTCTTCAAAGTGGCAAAGAGAAATTCCCAAGATAAGGAATCATAAGCTTTTTGCACTTCCAACTTTAAACCCAAACCGTCACCCCTAACTATTGAGTGCATCAAATTCACCAGCTCTGAAGCAAGACTGATGTTAGTTGAGATGATCTTACCCTTCTGGAACGTACCCTGATCTTCAGAAATTAATCTTAGAAGGAGAGTATTCAGCCTAGAAGCAGAGATCTTTGACAAAACTTTACAAAAGAAATTCCCCATACAAATGGGGCAAAATTTTTCTAAAGAGCAGTGATTTACAGGGCTTACAGTCCGGCTATAATGACATTAAGCATGGTGGTGAAGGATTTTCCACCATCTGCTATCTCCTTGTGGACGACAACGCTAGTGAACCATGTGAGAAGTGACCATGACAAGAAGAGAACACAGTGCAGAGAACCAAGTCCAACACCCTTGGCTAGTCCTCCCTTCTTCCCATACTCATAAGTTTTTTTGAGAGCCATCTTGTACGATAATACCGCCTTCTCTTCTCCAACAAATGCTTGGACCGTTCGAACGTTGGCAATAGCCTAGACATTATATAGTACATGTAAAGTTCAATTCAGTACTACTGCTACATTGCCTGGCTATAAGATCACAGGTTTAGCTGAAGCTTAATGTGATTCTTATAAAGCAACAAACCTCTTCTGCAATTTCACCAGCCTTGACGTAGGATTTCCTCACTCTAGCAATAAGACCAGTTGCTACATAAGCATAGATACCACCAGCAATGGCAATTAGGGGGACTATAGATAGGGTGACAAGACTGATCTGCCAAACTTGAGAGAACCCAATTGCAAAACCTGATATAAAACGGCTTATGTAGTGCAAGAAATTCCCCACCTGCAAAATCATTTCTCTAAAATTAGTCATTGAAGTTTTATTTTTGTTTCTATTTATTTTGTGTATTCCAAGAAAAATTCCCCCATCCCAATTCAACCCTCTCTGATCTCTGCTATCATCAGCAGGAGATCTTACCCACCAAGCCAAGGGTGGCACCTTAACTTACTGTTGTTCTTGAAAGCTGTTACATTCTTTTGATTGCCCCTTGTCTTATTCCTATGGACTCCGTTATATAGAGGAGAGGATGGTGTGGGATTATTGTCAAAGTGGACTATCTTCCTAAAAACCGACGACTGTCGTCTTCCATCGATTAATGGGAATGTCACCTATTAACAAGAAGTTGTCTATAGTTTTTAGTCATTGGAAAGGGAGAAATTAAAATGAATTATGAACCCACAACCAACCTTGGGAGAGTTCAAACAACTTGTTACTTCATGTTTGAGAGAGGAGGTGAGGAAAGAGATAAAGGGCAGAAAGAGGGAGACGGAGAGGGGTGTAGGGATCCAAGGTTTCATCCCTTTCAGGGGATGCAGAGACAGTAACTCTGCTCTGAAACCCCTTCTGTCAATGAAGCAATACTAGTGGTTGTCTCAGATCATAAAAACCACGTGAAAATGATAAATTCACAATTAATTCTCTCTTTCATGGCACAGTCAGGGCTGGTCCATCCATGTGTGACATAAAAAACTCATTTGGATTTTCATTCAAATTCCTCCTCATTGGATCTGAATTTCATTAAATGGCCTCTCTTTTTCAAATGTAAGAATTCAAAATAGACCCAAACTAATACCAACTAAATTTAATAAGATCACAGTTTCATTTCAAAAAATAAAAATAAAATAAAAAAATAAAAAATAAAAAAACCTATTTTCACGAGGGTGTGTTTGGATTTTTTTTTTATCATGGACTTTTTTTTGGTTACATACCTTCTCAGAGATGGCATCTTGAACTACAATTATATCACTGGTGATTGCAGAGATCACTTCTCCAGTGGAAGCTTCAGTGTCAAAGAGGCTGATATCTTGATTCAACATCGATTTCAAATACGCTAATCTCATCTTCGCCGCTTGCCGCTCTCCGGTATGCATCCAACAAGCAACCTCTACAATAGTATCCAAACAGACCCCACTAATTAATTAGTCAAAATTTTCAACTTTAATTACTTAATTCCATAGTATACTTAAAACCCATTCAAATTCGTACCAACCCATGAAGAGAACATCACAACAATGCTTAGATAGACGAAATCCAACGAGTACTGAACCAAATAAACAGAATTAATTAAAGTTATCTAATCAAATCAAACTTAAATCTAATGATGAACTCTAATTATAATCACAAATCTGTTAGGCATAAACCACCGTAGTGTGTCTCATAGAGCTGTAGATACATATTATCAAAACTCATGTAACAATATGTAATAGCATGTAACAACTCACGTGAGTGTTAAGTACTAGTCTTAACCATCACCTCTGGATGGATATATATATATATATATATATGTAATCTCTTGATCTGTGAATATATGAAAAACAATTATTCTACATGGTATCAAAGCTTTTCTTGCTCTAACGAGCTTTCTTTTTCTTTCAAGATTCTGGTTTTCTGGTTTTCTTGCTTTTCTTGTGCTCAGTGTTAATGGTGTCTTCGCCGGCTGACACCAATTCCCTTTCCGAAGGTTCTCCGGTCTCATCTCTTGTAGCTCCAAACGTTTCTCCCCAACTTTCGCTGAAACTAACTAGCTCCAATTATCTGTTATGGCGAGCTCAGTTCTTGCCGCTACTCAGAGGATATGATCTTTTGGGATATGTTGATGGTTCGTTTTCGAGACCGACATTCACCTCTGCAACTTCATTGTCGGCAATCACATCTACGTTGTGGGATCGGCAGGACCAGTTGATCCTTTCTTGGATCATATCATCTCTCTCTGAGAGTGTTGTTTCACAAGTTCTTGGTGCTGCTACAGCCTCTGAGGCTTGGTCGACACTTGCGCGTGTCTTCGCACCGTCCTCAAGAACAAGAATTATGAATTTAAAAGATCGTCTGTCTTGCCTACAAAAAGGCTCCAGTTCTATGACAGATTATCTTCTTTAGGTTAAGTCTCTTGCGGATGCTCTTGCAGCTATTGATCAGCCACTACATGATGAAGATCTCGTTCTTGCTGCCTTACGAGGTCTTGGATTGGAGTTTAAGACTTTGCTACAACTGTTCGCCTGCGAGCCGATCCTGTCTCTTTCGTTGAACTCTCAAGCTCACTCCTTAGTCATGAGAGTTTCCTTCGATCAGTTATGCCTGATGCATCTTCTGTGATATCCATTGCAAATGTAGCCTCGAGTGGTTCCTCAAATGCTTCTTCTCGATCTTGTGGGAATCGTTAAAATTTTGACCGTGACTATAGTTCTCGGTCTAATCAGAATCGTCGATACTACAATCAAAATCGTGGCAATGGTTAACAATGGAGGATCTTGTTCTGGTTATGGTTTTTCTCTACTACATAATCAAAATCGTGGCTATGGTCGGTCATAGAATTATTCTCCACAGGTTGGCTCTTCCTCTAGTTCTGGCTCTATAGAGTCTCCTCAATGTGAGCGTTCCTCTTCTCCTACATTTACAAATCAATCTCGCACTTGTTGTCAAATCTATAACATTGGTGGTCACAGTGCTATGCATTGCCCTCAACGTTTTAATCAGGCATTCCTTGATATGTCAATGACAACAACTTCTTCCTATTCTACTTGGTTATTTGATTCTGGTTCTAACAACCATTTGACTACAGACATAAGCAATTTGGCCTTAGGCAATCCATACTCTGGACCTGATCAGATTATTGTCGGGAATGGACAAGGTCTGCCAATCACTCACATTGGTTCTTCAATTTTTCAATCATCTTCTAGTACATTTCAAATGTCAAATATATTGTGTGTCCCACAGATTGATAGAAATCTAATCTCTATCTTGAAGTTTGCAGTAGAAAATAAAGTGTACTTTGAGTTTCATCCTCACATCTTCTTTATCAAAGATCAGGTGACCAAGAGGACAATATACCAAGGCTAGAGTGACAATGGTCTTTATCCAATTCAGCTCTCACCTTCAGCACCCTTACAGTCATTTGCTCTTGCTGGTGTTCGTGCTCCGGCGGTTGATTGGCACAACCATCTTGGTCATCCTTCCTACAAGATAGTGCGCTCTGTTCTTGCTCGTTCTCAGCTCCCAGTTTCCAACAAACATCCAACTGCTTGTGATGCTTGTCATAGGTCAAAGAGCCACAGACTTCCATTTCAACCTTCTTTTTCAATAAGTACCTCTCCTTTAGAATTGTTACATTGTGACGTTTGGGGGCCAGCTCCTGTTATGTCTCTTGATAAATTCTCATATTACGTCGTGTTTGTGGACGATTATAGTAGGTACTCTTGGATTTATCCAATGGCTTTTAAATCTGATGTGTTGTCAATTTTCATTTCTTTTAAAGCCTACGTTGAGACCTATATCTCTTGTAAGATAAAGGCTGTTCAAAGTGACTGTGGGGGTGAATTCCAAAAACTAACTCCTTTTCTATGTTCTAATGGGATCTCTCAACGTTTTTCATGTCCTCACACTCAGGCCCAAAATGGGGCGGCTGAGAGAAAATATCGACACTTAGTCGAAACTGGCTTAGCCTTGTTATTCCAAGCTCACTTATCTACACAATTCTGGAGTTATGCTTTTCTTACTGCTGTCTATTTGGTTAATAGACTACCCACTCCTCTTCTTGGTCATATTAGTCCTTTAGAACGTCTATTCAACACTTCTCCAGACTATCCTTTTCTACGAATTTTTGGCTGCCTATGTTACCCATGGCTTCGGCCATATGCTCGTAATAAACTCGAGCCCCGCTCCAAGCCATGCATCTTTTTGGGTTATTCACTTAAGCAT
>NW_024870610.1:156710-157707 GCF_013358625.1 Macadamia integrifolia
AAAAAAAAAAACTACAAAAACTTATTATTCCTTAACACCACCATAGCCTTAAACCAATAAAAATATTCCATATCTCCAAAAAAAATTAAGTATTCCTTAACATCTATCTACTCTTTGATCATCAAACTCAGTTGCTGTACCATCCAGAAAATGCCCATCACATGCAATTTTAACAGAAACAATAGAAAGAATCAAAACCCCAAACAAAGTAATAATGATAACACACAATATATAATATCTAGTAATTAGCTTCTAATTAACACTCTAATTAGTTACCTCTTCAAAGATAGCTTACTCTAATTTTTTTTTCTTTTTGACGACATTCAAAAGCTTCTGATGGTGATCCCACTCTATCACTACTTGATCTCCCATTTTCAACTTCTTTTTGTCAAACAAAGCTTTCATTGTCAAAACATATCTATGGGGATAACAGTGTCTGCAAACATTCTTTGTAATCTTTGTTACCATAACGTACTCTGATGCTAAGCTTCATCTTCTCTCCATCAATTCTATTAACACTATAAGTGTCATTAATAGAAGTATAGATGTGTTGAACAACAAGATCATCTTCTAGTATGAAACTTCCATTGTTCTCTTCTACAATAGTGATATTGATTTCCTGTCGTGGGACACTCCTTGGAAGATTATTTGAATTTATGTCTATAAATTCACGACGATCACCTTCGTTTGATCCCGAACTGAAGAAGTTGTAAAAGGCTGTTGTTTTCCTCATTTTTGCTAAGTTTATAAGACATAAAACGAAGAGTAAATAGGGAGGGATATACGATGAAGACTATATTGTTCAATATTCCTTGTATTTATAACAAAAATAGAAGAGAGGGTTAAACCTTAAACCCTAAACCCTAAACCCTAAACCGTAACCTTTGAACCTTGAACCTTAAACCTTGAACCTTGAACCTTAAACCTTAAACCTTAAATTAGAAACATCCATTTTAAGTTTAAGAAGTTCCTTTTTATGGTCATATATGGCTTATTT
>NW_024870610.1:157727-179068 GCF_013358625.1 Macadamia integrifolia
GCAACTTTGTTATGTTAAGTAACATAAATAAAAAATCTGCCACAATTAACGATTTGCCTAATTATCTAATTCAGCATGGCTTTTATGTAGATATATCCAATCCCCAAGGGAACCCAAATCATAATGGTCCAGTTTTACATAGTGGTTCACCAGTCAACTGGTTTTGTATTGTGAGACAAATTTCTATATATTTATTGCAAACAAAAATCAATTAGTTAGCTTTCTCACCTTCGGCATTGTCATCAACATAGAAGTCGACGATGAAATTTTCTATCAAACAAATCATTTACGTTATGATCTTTTTAATTAGATGACTCCTCTAACAGAAGATATATATGATTTGGGATAGGGTTCTCCATGGTCCCAGAGAATGCGGGTGTGTATGTGTAGGGGAGATGAGAGATTAGCTTGTCACACAAATTATAGTACGAAGAATAATATCATCCACGTGAAACCCACATAATTAGAACACAAGAATAAAAATAATAAAGAACCCCATGCGAAAGAGAAATGGTACCTGAAGTCATGGCGATTCTTTTCCCATATTATTTTTTCTTAGTTCCATTCATAACTTCTTCTTTAGTGGCAGCATTTGCAAGTCCTTTCTAGAACTGTTCTTTTATCGTTTGGCAAAACTACATATATACTTGCACCATTAACTTAATCAAAATGAGAAGCAATAAAACAAAATTGGACAATAATTAATATTCAACAAAATGGATTAAAGAAGGTGGGATAAAGACGGCGCCACACCTTTCATTATTAATAAACTCTTTGTCTTATTTTTAAATAAATATAATGGATCTGACCTGATTACCAAGTGTATCAATCACCTCGTGCAGACATGTGGATAGATTTAAGAATGTCAGATTGATTATAATTTCCAGATGCAATCAGACGACTGAGGTTGAAAAAGGGGCATCTTTCTTGGATTTTCCTTCTCCGATTTATTAAATATATAAGATGTTCCACCCTTCCAGTGGTTTATAGTCATCCATGACATTAGGGAGTCTTACCTCCACACACACACACACACACACACATATATATATATATATATATATATAAATTATATGTTAATGGTAAATTGAATAAGGAGGATACCTTTGTTAGCCTATGATTGAGAGTTGGAAACCTCTTATACTAAACTGATCCTAGTGAGAAGGGTAAGGGGGAAGACCCTCTACCCGAAAATAAATTAAAAAAAAGAAAAAACACTGTTCTATTAGGGATACAATCTCTTTACCAAAGATTTGCTAACAATAAATGATAATGTGAGTAGATGGGCAGTGGCTAAAGGTGTTAATCGGTTTGGTTTTGGTTTAAACGGTGTGTATCGATTCAATTCACATTTATTTCACTAAAATCATAATCGCACTATTTACTAAACGGTTCCACTTTCTGAAACTTTGACAGTTTAATAAATGGTTTCGGTTTCCACAGTTCTAAATGGTGTCGGTTTCACACTTTTAAATGGTTTCAGTTTCAATTTATTCTATGCGATTTGTAAAACGGTTCACAATCAGTTTGTTATAACTTGCAACCATCTCTAAACTGAAGATCATAAGCTTATCAAAAAATAATTGGCAACCACAAATAAGAGATTCTATATCAAAGATGATATGTCTTAATTTGATAATCTAGTGTTATTTCTTTGCATGACCATATCAAACATTTAGAACTAATATCATACAACATCCAAATCCAACCTTCTATAGCATAAAATATTAAAATGACAAGTGGTTCAGCCAAAACACCCCATCTATGATAACATAATAACATAGTAACATATATGGATTATAAGTTCATGATCTAAAGCCTAAACTTAAACTGAATTGCAATAAATCATGTCAAAGCAGGATGGGCATTTAATTTAATTGTAAATTGTTATACGGATTACTGCCCCTTCTTTATTTAATTGTTATACGGATTAATCGAATCGGTTTAAACGGTTTCAATTCGGTTTGAAACCAACGGGTTCTGTGGTTAAAACCGACCCAACCCGTTTAGCTAATTGGCCTGAAACTTGAAACTATAACCGCACCATTTACTAAATGGTTTTGCGATTTTGACGTAAATGGATCAATTCGATTTTGATAAACGGTTTCGATTACAAATTCACATCCCTTTATTAGGGTACCTAACCATTAGTTGCCCCCTAAAGGAGTAACTTATTGCTCACTTGTTTATATATTAAGGGCTGGAATTTGAAGGGAAGGATTGCACTTTCTCCAATGGGAAAAGGATATATCCTATTCCAGTTTGAGCTAGAAGGAGACATGGCCTCCATATGGCGAAGAAATTTAATCAAAGTGAAGGGCCAATTCATCCGTTTTCAGCGTTGGAAACCTGATTTTGATGTGAATGCGGCAAATATACCCACAAAACTAGTCTGGATCAGATTTCCAGATCTTCCTTTGGAATACTGGCATGAGAAAATTCTTCTTTCTATGGCCAAGGGAGCAGGTAGGCCTGTGGCTCTGGATCGAAGAACAAGATCGGCGGCAATGGGTAGCTATGCGAGGGTGCAAGTGGAAGTGGTGTCACGGATAAAAAGGGTGGAAGAGATACAAGTGGAGAGGAAGCAGCCAGGATCGGGTGAGGTTTTCTTGTTTAAACAAAAAATAGTATATGAAGATGGAATGGCAAAATGTGGATTTTGTAAAAAAATTGGACACTCTCTGTCAGAGTGCAGAGATAAGAAAGCTGCAGATGTTAGAGAGAAGAGGCTTCGTGAGGGGGAGCTTCAGGCGGCGGCGACAATGGAGAATTCCGATGGTTCTGGGCGGCACTCGGTGGAAGGAGGAGAGGAAATGGCAGCAATCCCAGTTACCATATCGGGGCAGATTCTCTCCATAAGAAGAGAAAATAGAGATGCTGTTTCTAGATCTCAATCAAGGGAGGATTTGTCTAATATGGAAAGCAATCAAAGGATGGGGAATATTTCTGTGGTTCTTCCTTTACAGATGGATCCACTCATGGAAATAAATAAGGATGGGGTGGAGGTCAACCATAATATGATTGCATCAGATATGGATTTGAATATGGGGCTTGGAGCGGGAATGGAAGGGGAGCCTATCATGGATTTAGTTAGTAAAAATGGTGTGGTGATGGAAGGGGCTGATTGTTGGCATGCAGAGAATGAGATGGACGATTTTCAAACCGGTTTTGGAAGGGGGCGGTCTGAAAATCAGGCTAACTCGGGTCATGAGGGTGGAGGTAATATTGCTATGCTATCTCATAGTCAATATAGAAGCTCTCAGTAGCTAATTGATGGCGCGATGGTGGTTTTTCATGAGGACTTGAATCAGGTGGATAGAATGGCTTGTATGCGAGAAGGAGAACTTGAAAAAAGAAAGCAACAAAAAGGGAAGTACGTTGTGGTCTCTGAGCAGGCTTCCAGAAAATCAGATAGGCTCGCTCTGTTGAAGAGATGACTATGAAGGTTTTATTTTGGAACATCAGATGTATAAGGAAGAAGGCTGCTAGATTAGCCTTAGGAAAAATTTTGAGGGATAATGCTCCAGATATAGTGTGTATTGCTGAGCCGATGATGGAAGTGCATGACTTCCCTAAGAGGTTTTATAATAAAAATGGATTCGAAACTGAGTTCATTCATAATGAGAGAATGCAAAAAGTTCCTAATCTTTGGGTTATGTGGAAAAGGGGTCTCTCAAAGCCGATGGTTATTTCTTCATCGGAGCAGCACATTTCTATGAGTTCTAGCTGGAAGCAAAAAAATTTTTCCCTGTCTGTAGTTCATGCTAAATGCTTCAGGCAGGCTAGAAGGGAGTTGTGGGTTAATTTGACTGCTTCATGCCTGGGTCCAGGTATTCCATGGATGGTAATTGGAGATTTTAATGCCACCCTCCAGTCGCATGAGAAAAGAGGCCCAGGAGCTTTTAATATGGGATCGGCGACTGACTTCACAGCAATGGTGGATGGATGTTCTTTAATTCAGGTTCCTTCCAAGGGCCGTAAATTCACCTGGACAAACAATAGGAGAAGAGGAAATGTAGTTGCTGTTCTGGATAGGACCTTTTGTAATGACTCTTGGTTCTCTGCCTTTCATGATTGTCACCAGGAAGTGATGTCTATGGGGGCCTCTGATCATTCCCCTCTTCTTGTAATTTCAGAGTCTTTGGTAAGGCCTAATAACTGCCCCTTTCGATTCCAGAGATTCTGGATGGAAAATGAGAGCTTCATGAAAGTGGTTAAGGAATCATGGGAGGAATGGATTAGTGGTTCAGCTATTTATGTTTTTAGCCAGAAAATTAAGAGGCTGAAAGGTGCGATTAGGCCATAGGCTAAAGAAAATTTTCCGAACATTAATTTGGAATTGGAGGCTGCGCAGAAAGGGATGGAGGAAGTGCAGGGTGAGATTGAAATAAATGGGATGAATGACCAGATTTTTGCCAGAGAAGCGGATGCAAAAACCAGGTTGCTGAAAGCAATGGAGAACCATGAAAAGCTCTGGGCTGAAAAGGCTAGAATGAGATGGCGAACCCAAGGAGATAGATGCTCAAAATTTTTCCATGTTAGTGTAAAAATTAGAAGGTTGAAAATCTCTATTCACACTTTGAAAAAGGAAGATGGGCAAATTATTTCTGACAAGAGCCAATTGGAAGATTATGTTAGTGGGTTTTATGAGAATTTTCTTAAGGATTCAGAAACTTCTGAGCACCTGGAGTTGTTTGATTGCATCCCAAAGGTGCTCGATGACCATGATAGATGGAGGTTGGATGTCTTACCGAGCAATGCAGAAATTAAAGAGGCGGTTTGGGATCTTGATCCTGAGAGTGCTCCAAGCCCAGATGGTTTCCCAGGTAAATTCTATAGATCTTGCTGGGAAATTATTAATTTAGATGTTTGCAATGCAGTTCGAAGTTTCTTCAGTAAAGGTAGAATGCCTAATGGTATTAATACTATTTTCCTAGTATTAATTCCAAAAGTGGAAGGGGCAATGAGCTTGGATAAATTTAGACCATTATGTTTGGGGAATTTCTTTTGCAAAATTATCTCTAAGATAATGGCGACTAGATTATCAGGGGTTTTGCATCGGCTAATTTCAGAAGAGCAGGGTGCTTTCCAGAAGGGGAAAATAATTCATTCCAATATTTCAGTGGTGTCTGAGCTAACAAATTTATTGTTTTCGACGGCTAGAGGAGGTGGAATGGGTTTGAAAATAGATATTCAAAAGGCTTATGACACGATGTCTTGGAGATTTATTTTTCAAGTTCTAAGGAAATTTGGATTCTCAGAGAGGTGGGTATTGTGGGTGCAGCAGATGCTGGGTTCTACCAAAATTTCAGTTCTTCTTAATGGTGGTACAATAGGGTATTTCGGGGTGGAGAGGGGTTTGAGACAAGGGGATCCCCTATCCCCCATGCTATTTATTCTAGCTGAAGAGGTGCTATGCAGAGGTCTCCAAAAGCTTGTAGTAGAGAAAAAGTTCAAGGCGCTTAATGACCCTCGAGGGGTGACGACTCCAGCTCACAGTCTCTTTGCAGATGACATTTTCATATTTGGGAACGCCTCTCTCAGGTATGTTCGTCATTTAAAAAATTTCCTTGTGAAATATCAGGAGTTTGCTGGCCAGTGCATTAACCTAGAAAAAAGTTAGATTTTTCTAGGCCATATTTCTCCCCAGCGCAAGCAGGCCATTGTTGAGGAAATGGGTATTCCCCTATGTTCTTTTCCTACCAGATACCTGGGTGTATCAATTTTTAAGGGCAGGGTTAAAAAAGAATCAATTTTGCCTATTCTAGATAGGGCAAAGGATCGATTAGAGGGCTGGAAGGGAAGACTTTTATCGATGGCAGGAAGGGTGGAATTAGTGCGTTCTGTGATTCTTAGCATTCCAACTCACAGTTTTGCGGTCTACTGGTGGCCAAATTCTCTCATTAACACTCTTGAAAGATGGATGAGGAATTTTGTCTGGACAGGGGAAGTTTACAATGCAAAAAAAATTGTGGTTAATTGGGACCAATGCTGTAAGCCTAAGGAGGAAGGGGGTCTTGGATTGAGGAGATTGAGGGATATAAACAAGACAATGCTATGCAAATCTGCCTGGAGAATTAAGAATGAAGATTCTATGGCGAGCTCTTTTCTGAGGGCTAGATTCCTTGATAGGGAGGGTATCCCTAAGAAAGGATTCAGAAAATCCTCTATTTGGCCAGGTCTGAGGAAAATATGGGATTACATATCTTCTAAAGAGAGATGGGTGGTGGGAGATGGAAAAAAAATAAATTTCTGGAAGCATACCTGGGTAGGGCAAGGTGCCATTAAAGAGAGTGATATGCTGGAAGGTATTGATATATCTGTTTTGGATGGGAATGTTAGCAGATTCCTTGTGAACTTCAACTGGATTTTTCCTCAGATGAACTCTAATTTTATGAGGAACATAATAAACGAGGTGAAGAAAATTAACATTCCTACTTATCAATGTGAAGATAGGAGGATCTGGTCCCTTTCTCATGATGGGGAATTTTGCTTCAAATCCACTTGGGAGGATATAAGGGTGAAAAAATCAACAGTTTCCTGGGCTTCTATCATATGGAGTAAAAAGCAGCAGCCTCGGGTTTCCACTTTAGCATGGAGGGTGATTAATGGAAAGGTCCCTACTGATGATGTGGTAAAAAAGAAAGCGATCCCATTGGTGTCTAGATGTGTCCTTTGTAATTCAAATGAGGAAGTTTTAGAGCATCTATTTATAAGATGCCCTTTTTCTGCGGAGATCTGGAGGATTCTTTGTGATGCTTTCAATGTGCTTTGGGGCAGCCAGGGCTCTCTGCTTGAGCTTGCTCAATGGTGGAAGAGAAAGTTGAAACTGGTTTGCTGCAAGGAGGCGTGGAATATGAGCTTTGCCATTGTGTTGGATCATTTATGGAGGGAGAGAAATGCAAGGCTTTTTGAAAATAAATATCGGTCATGCAGGTATGTACTAATGATGGTTCTTGAGGACATAAGACGAAACAAGCCTAGCTCTAGAGGCGAGATTAAATCCATAGCAGATTTGCAGTGCAGTAGGCGCCTAGGGATTCAGATTCAGGGAGTGGGGAACAGAGAAATTTTGGAGGTCTTCTGGTGTAAACCTCCAATGTTCTGGATAAAATTAAACTTTGATGGCAGCTCTATGGGAAATCCAGGGCGGGCTGGAGCGGGAGGTATATTTCGGGACCATCAGGGCAGGGTCATGGGATCTTATAAAAAATATATGGGTATTACTGGAGTATTTGAAGCGGAGGTGGAGGGTCTGATGGAGGGGTTGTTGCGTGCAAAGGCCATGAACATCACTTGTTTATGGGTAGAGTCAGACTCTAGCTCGGTTGTGCTAGCGATTCAGCAAAGGAAAATTCCATGGTATGCTCTCCAACGATGGATGTATCTTAAGCCGTTCCTTGACAGTATTAGCTGGAAGATATCTCATAACTTCAGGGAAGGGAACTCTATAGCTGATTACTTGGCCAGAGATGCGGCAAAGACAGGAATTTCGGG
Organism: Macadamia integrifolia; assembly: GCF_013358625.1. Classification (NCBI taxonomy): domain Eukaryota; kingdom Viridiplantae; phylum Streptophyta; class Magnoliopsida; order Proteales; family Proteaceae; genus Macadamia; species Macadamia integrifolia. Next base: position 165,225 of record NW_024870610.1, read on the forward strand.
TGATAATGTGGTGCTTCCCTCCCATATTTGTGATCTCTTGCAAAGGGATTCAGATGGGAGGCCTCATTTTCGGTTTAATTAGAGCTTCTTTATCCTCCTGCTGATGGCCATGCCGAAGGTGGGAGGGTAGAGTTAGTGAGGATTTTTTGTTTTGAATATGTTTTTATTGTATGGCTTATATTTCCTTTTCTCTGATCTTTTAATGAAATAATCTTTTAGCAAAAAAAAAAAGATACTTGGCTTAGTGTTAGTCATGTAGACTTGGGTGGTCCTTTTGGAGATATCATACCTTAATTTTTTTTTTCAGATAAATTTTAAATGAGTATTCAGAGTCTTGCCTACTTGTTGTTTGATTGGTTTATATAATTAGCTTGGTTGATCCACCAACCCAAATGTAATGACTTGCGAGTTACCTTCCCATTTGGATATCTTCTCCATTGGTTAACAATGGAATTCGCCCTTGACGGAATGTCTTATATAGTTGAGTGGTCCAAGCTTTCCACTCCTTGACCCATTCAAATAATCTTTTAAACCAAATACGTATCAGTTTGGTGTGGATGATAAGACCTTTGCGATTGCCGATAATGTAGGATGCAATTTGTCATCATCAAAATTTTGTTCTCCAATGCTAAGTCAAGACTCAAGAGTGCGATTTTGAACAGTTCAAGAGGATAAGTGATTTTACTTGATCATCGTGGTTCTAATTCCTATAAGAAATAACAAATATGGATGCTCAAAATCAAAGTTCCAACGCTCAGCTTGATTTGTGGTACCCTGAAGGAGTTGTGATTCCTCAGATTTAGTGATCGGATTCGTTATGATGTGGGTTTTTTTTTTTTGGTTAAAGATCAGAAATTTTATTGAAGAAAGAGAAAAGAATACATCTCAAAAATACAATTTATAATCCCCCACATTCGGCATGGTCATCAGCAGGGGAGAACAGATTGAAAAAAATTAAACATTAAATAAACCGAAACCTGAGTTCAAATAGATACTACTTGGAGGTGTATTTTTATAAGAATTAGCAAGATGGAACTGTGGAACTTGAATCTTGGTTCCTCCCCTGCTTTTCTTACGACGATTGAAGGGAATGAGCTTCTTTGAGTCGCCATCTAAGATTGAGAGCCTAAAATTCTATTAACGAGCCCAATTGCCAACTAATGGGTCAAGTTCAGATTTTAAATTCATGTATGGTCTTTACCAGAGGTACAGGTTTGCATTAGGTTATGAGGGAGAAAATGTGTTAGGCGCTGACCCCACCTGGAAAAACTGGTATTTATACCAGATATACTTAGATTTTGAATATCTTCCACAAAATTAACAGTCCTAGACCTACATGTATTGCTACATTTGATTGACCATGCTCGCATGCTAAAAATATAAAATGTGAAAGATAATTAATATACTATTCGATCCTGACATGTTAATGAATTCTATATTATGCCAATTAAAGTTAGGGAGTTTACCAGTGTTCGGTCTCTGAATAATGCATAAAAGGGAGAGACCCCTATGCATCTGATGCAAGCTTTTGATGAATTCCCTAACACCGGAGAAAGGGTTTCCCTTTCACCTTCCTCTCATTTTTTTAGAGGAATCAGAATTTTGGGACGTCAATGGAATTTCTTGAATTTTGGCAATTTCTAGGAATTTTGTGCAGGTTTGGAACTTCATGGGTTTCTCTGGGGAATCCTATGGAAATTCTAAAGTTTCTAAGGTTTTGAAATTTTTGGGATTTTATTGGATTTTTAGGTATTTGTGGAATTTCCTTAGAATTATTAGATTCCTGCAAAAATTTGGGGATTTCCACAGAACTTCAAATCTTTTTGAAATTTCTAGAAAAATGGAATTTTATGAAAATTTGTCTGAATTTCTATTAATTATCTTCTAGGTCATTCTCGCATCATTGACCTCTACTCAACTAGAAATGTCAACCATCAATACATCAACAGCAGACTTCATGGATTCAAGAGTTAGGTAGGCTAGAAGGTACAAGTTCCCCAAAATTCGAATCATCCTTGAGATAAAGAGTACAAACTTTATCCATCCTCACTCATAATTTATCATAATTATATGTCTGTAAACTATCCTTTTTTGGCCGAGCTTAATTAGTAGCCGAAAGGAGAAGAAAGATCACTATATTTTGTTGGCCAGAGCATGTTTTGTTGACATTCTACCCAGGAATGATAGAAGTGCAATCCAAAAATTGAGCAATAAACCAAGATAGTAAAATCGATCAAAACAAGACAATAATATGAAGGAATATCCAATTGACTGATTTTGGTGTATTCTACCACTAAATTGGATCATACGCAAATGTCTCAGATGTAGCTAGAGAATGGGGAGGTTGCAAGCACGATGGAATGTGAGTCCACTCATCGATACTTCTGACCGGGAAACATACTTGGGATTTTGAAATACAAGTACCATTAAGGAACAAAATGTGCTCCACTATGGCAGTGCTTCCTGACAGAAGTGCAACTAGGTACAAGGTGGTACAAGGTGTGATCCGTGGGGAAAATAAAGTGAATATAAATACAAGAAGGTGCGAAGAGTTAAATAAATGAACACAATTGTATTCAGTTTTTTTTTTTTGGTAACAATTGTATTCAATTGGAGAGTTAAATATATAAACATAATCATGATAGGGCGGATGATTTCTTTAAATGGCGGAAAAGGAAAACTAGACTGGTCAACATCAAAGAGGCTTAGACGGTAGGGTTCGTGCTCATCACTTCTAATATATGGTGGGAAAGACATAATAGACATTATGAAGTTAAGAAGAAAACAAGCTTGTAAATTTTTGAGATGGTGAAGAGGGAGATCCAAGTTTGCAGTTTGGAGACTACGGAAATGATTAAATCAGCGGAAGACATTACTTGTTGTAGAAAACTAAATTTGAAAATAGAAAGCTATCACCCTTACTCGATGTTATGGACTATCTCCTATTATTTCCGCGAGATAAATGCAGTGGCAGATAGGCTAGCGAAGCATGCCACTGCCACAAGAAGTTCAAATACCTGGGATGTAGCTCCAGCTTTTATTATTTCTGATCTTGAATGGGATGGCCAGCATAGGCCTCGATTCAGATTTAAGTAACGCTTCTTCTAATTGCTTTGATTTCCTGTTCTGCCGATGGCCATGCCGAAGGTGGAGTAGGATCTCAAAGGGCTTATTTTTGTAAACTATCATTTTTCTGATTCTAATATATCAAAAAATGCCCTTGCTCGATGTTGATGGTGCATTGGTGCGAACCATATGCTAAACATAGACGGTAGCATCAATGGGGATCCTTGTTGTGCAATGGTTGGGGGGATTTTTAGAAATAGTGATGGTCTGGTGTTATTCTCCTTTAGCATATTCATTGGGATTACATCGATCTATGAAGCGAAATTTGAAGCTGTAGTTGAAGGGATTATAAATGTCAAAGAGTTAAAAGGTACCTGCACTATGGATTGAATCGAATTCTACGACAGTCGTATCAGTGGTTCATTCCAATAATATTCCGTGGTTCCTAAGTGGATATATATTCAGTCTTTTCTCAAATCCATACCATGGAAAATTACTCAATGCTTTAGAGAGGCAAACTTAGTTGTTGATTATTTAGCAAAGAAAGCTTCAAAACGGGTATCTCAGAGACCAGGATTGATTTTCCGATAAATATTTTAGAAGAGATAACAGCTGATGCGATGAATAGACCTCGATACCGTTTCCGTTAGTGATTGAGGGGTCTTTTTGCTTATGGCAATGCTGAAGGTGAAAGGTTCTCCTTGTCCTAGCGATTCAGATAGGTCTTTCTTTTCTGTTTGTTTCTTTGATATTTTATTTTATTTTATTTTATTTTTTTTCTATTTTCTGCTTTTAACTTTTTGATGTAATCAAGTTTGACATTCGAGGGAAAAAAAAGAAGGGGAAACCCAAGTGCAAAAAAGGTACAAAGTTTTTGATCGATTGGCCTAAGTACTTCTTGGTAACATAAGTGTTACAGGGTACCAAGTGTGATCTTATAGGGAAAATAAAGTGTACGCATATGAGAACAAGGTTCAACGTGTGATCCATTGGGGAATTAAAAAAAAAAAAAATTGTGTACCTACGATTGGCATCTTGCTGGAGACTTGGCACTTACTTCTAAGAACCCAGCACTTTTTAGTCCAAATTGCGGAAAACTGTAAAAACAATGACTTCCTGAATCCCAAATTGCGAAAACTATAGAAACAAAGACTCCCTAACTTTCTTGGTCCAAATTATGGAAAACTACGATAACGATGACTGTCTGACCCGTCTCAACATTTCCTTGAGAACTTGGCATTTTTTTTGGGCTAAAATTGCGGATGACATCACCTAAATCAACCATGGGTGAAATTAACTTTAATAATTAATTTTTCAAACATTTGGAAGGTTGACACATAACTAGCCAATTTTGAAAAAGCGTTATCAGCGAAATCGGGAAAACTTGTCTGAATATGACATCTTCATATTCACATTTGAGTAACAATTGAGCTCTAAATAACTTATGATAAAGTGTGTGCATGAATCTACAGACTGGCATTGTGCACTTTTTTTTCCCTTATAAATTTAATCACTTTTTTTACAAGGACAAATAACATTCTTAAATGGAAAGAGACAACATAGTTGTTTTTATTTATTTATTTATTTATTATTATTATTATTATGAGAAGGGAGGTATAACAATTGTTGTGTTCTTCTTCATTTTGCATCCAAAATCCACACCATTTGAATCTAATAGCTATTGTATGCTGGGTTTAGAAATAAATATCAATTTTACACAAAAGGAGATGACTTCGATGCCAACAGTAGGAAATAATTTTTCTTACAATAATATACCATTTAACGCATCTCATTACAGGTCAATGTTACAAGCTTTTATTTATTTATTTATTTTTCTACTTTTATTAAAAGATCATAATAAATGATAAAGAAAATAAAAGATAGGATTTACGTCTAGGCATACCTAGAAAACAACAATCAAAAGTGAAGGAAACCCTACCTTCGCACTTTTCCCCTCAGAATTTTTTTTGGCTATAATCCCCTCAAAAAAAAATAATATCATCTAATAAAACTGGAATCTGGATCAACACAAACCCTCTCACGCCACTTCTTGAAAATAAGAAGAGAGAGAGATTTGCATAAGATAATCCTAACTTCACTACAACTTTTTCTAACCAATCTACAACTTGATTAGCCTCTCTAAAGAAATGAGTTATTTTCCACTCTATAGAGGAAAAGAAATGAGTAAGAACTATCTAATCTTAGAAACTGGAATCTGGATCTAGTGTCTTTTGTCCCTCTTTTCCTCATTCAATGCTAGATGAGATTATCATTTATTTATTTATTTTTTATTTTTTTGGTGCAATGCTAGATGAGATTAGAAGGGATGCAGAGAGTGGACCAAGATATAGATTTTCTTAACTTTGTTTAGTGGAGTTGTGGATCTTCTTCCTTGCTGATGGCCATGCCGAAGGTGAGTAGAGTACAGGACCCCGAGATCTCAGTCTCCTCCATCCTATGTAATTATGTTTCTGGTATTTTTCTAGATCCAGCTGTAATTTCTTGAAATGTAATCACCCTATGTGTCATTTAGCCTTAAACAATTAAAGCTGAACTACTAAGGCATGGTTGGCTAGTTCAATGAGTCATATGACCATGACGGCCTTGCCTTGAAATTGAAGTTTGCATATTCTAAGGCTCCCGAGATCTCAGTCTCCTCCATCCTATGTAATTATGTTTCTGGTATTTTTCTAGATCCAGCTGTAATTTCTTGAAATGTAATCACCCTATGTGTCATTTACCCTTAAACAATTAAAGCTGAACTACTAAGGCATGGTTGGCTAGTTCAATGAGTCATATGACCATGACGGCCTTGCCTTGAAATTGAAGTTTGCATATTCTAAGGCTCTCTTTGGTTTTATTTCTATTTGTATTTATTTGGCTTATTTCTATTTTTACATGTGTTTGGTATAATTTATAGCACTTATTTCTATTTATAATAAATTAAAATAAATCACAAATCACAAATTACTCTCAAGTTATTTGTGATTTGTGGCAACAAATCATTTATGTTGGTTTTTTCTACCTTAAATGAACACATGTGCTAAATTACTCAAAATCAATGGTAAATAACTTCAGTATGTTTTATGCTTTTCCAATTAAAAAAAACCCCAAATCCTATCATCTCTCTCTCTCTCTCTCTCTTGAAGCTCAAAATTGAAGATGAAAATTGAAACCTATTCTGTCATTATATAATCTATTTTATAAATAGTAACGAAACGAATACTATTTGTGGTCCATAATTTATTGGCACAAATAATTTCTAAAAAATAGTTAATAAATACAAAAGGAAATCATACCAAAGAGAGCCCAAGTAGAAACCCAATATAACAAAGTTATTCTATGTAATGGCCGCACTTGAATTATAATCAAATCATCAAATCTCTTACAAAAAAAAGAAAACCCCTTATCAGCATGACATTTTCAATGGTTTCCATTGTCGCTCATATTATAAAATAACAAGATTTTATTCTTATTGAAAGAAGAAGTGCCTTGCACTAAATCATAGAGGAGAAATAGATCAAATTTTTCCACAACTTTGGTTACGACAAAATTTTAAGATGAGGCAGCCGGTCATATCCTTAGTATGGCTACCAAGATTCTTGCACACACCTTATTCCACAACTTTGTACCTCTAGTCAGATACATTCAATGTCCTACAGAGAGTTGAGAATTTGTAATCGATGTTGACCGACTCATTGTATTTCTAGTAAACTCTAAATCCAGTAGAACCTCTTCCCCCAAATATTGAGATGGCAACTCTGGCAGTGGAAGCTCTTCCTCCAAATATCGAACAACTTGTAGCATGGATGGCCTTGTAGATGGAATGGAGTGAGAGCAAAGCAATCCAAGTTTTAACACCAATTCCATCTCCTCCACTTCATAATTCCTTTCCAATTTGGGATCCACAGTTTCAAGAATTGTACCCGTACTCCAACTTGAGAACACCCATTCCACCAATACAAAACGCTCTTCTGATGCATGTGTTTCTACAGACCTCCTACCGCAAGCAACTTCAAGCAAAAAAACCCCAAACGCAAACACATCCCCACAAGGGTTTGCTTTGCCAGTTTTAAAAAATTCTGGTGCAAGATGACTAAACGCCCCAACTACATTGGTTGTTCTAAAATCTCCTCCATGTTCCATACCGGCGTTTGCCATTCTAAGGAGGCCATTGTCTGTAATGTGTGCTAAGCCATCCAAGCTTATGTGAACTCCTTGAAAGCCATTGTACGTGAAAGATAAATCTTCTTGTTGTGATGCTATGAATCTGCTAAGGATAAGAAACCACAGCACGTTCTGGAAGAATATTGTTTTCCACTTCATATTTTCCTTATTGCCAAAGGTTTTATGCACCAGGCACTATTCACGATTGATCTATAATATGGGAGTGAAATGACAAACACCCCACAAATTAAAGAATGGGAAAAAAGAACGTTCCGCCACTGCCGCCTTAAATCCAAGGGTCGTTTTACTCTGAGATGAGGTTGGACTCAGCTTTGTCCTATAAACTCGGGACTACGGTGGATGAATGGAATTTTTATTTATTTTTTTATAAATGAAATAAATTATATATATATATATATATGAGAGAGGGATAGGTATGCTAGCGTAGTACCTAGGAATTAAGAATGCTAGCGGGATATTAACTGTAGGATTTGTTCATCCTAAATATAACCGTTGGATGGAGAGAAAATGTCCAAAACTTCAATCCACCATTGCTACACTTTATCTCTCCCCTAATTCTATCTTCACTCTCCTTCTCTGTCTACCACTCCCACTGTTCCTCTTCTTCTCCCTCCTCTGACTCTGACTCTCACTCCAGTTCCTCTTCTTCTCCTTCTCTCTCTCTCAATCTGGATGCTAAGTTCCTCCTTCGTTCCATGACAAGCCACCACCACCACCACCTCCACTTCCAATTCCGGCTTCATCAAATCCGAACAAAAAGATAGAATTTTTGGACGAAGAAAGGCAACTGAGGTTCCTCTTCCAATCTCGCATTTCTTCTTCTCAAAATCCTGAATCTGAAACCCAGAAGATCAACAAACCCTTGGCCTTCATCTACGTTTCTATTTCTATTCTCTTGTTCGTTCCATCATTCTTTTTTCTTCATTCAGAAACCCTCTAATTCATCTTCATATGGTTCTCTTGGTCCCTCCCTGTTGGCCCATTTGCTCCGATTGACATTACCAGCGACGACATTCGTGTCGGTAAGGGCGAGGCTCTAGAGCCATTGCCAGATCTCGATCCGGCCCTCGAACTTGATGAATCAAAGAAAAAAGCTTCCAGTCAATGCTAGAAAGTTTGGAAATCTGTGGATTCCGTGGTGAGCTCATCGTCACTTGTGGTTGTGACTGTTAACAGATCAGATAAGAAATTCGAGAAAAAGGATCAATCTTTCTCTTCCTCCACTGAATAGAACATGCAAAACCAAGAGCGAAGAAACTCTGTCGAAGATGGAGAATAGAAGAAACAAGAGATTCAAGAGGAAAGCAACGAAAACCAACAGCAAAACCAAGAGGCTCAATAAGCCATCACTGAGAACAAACAAGTCAAGGCCGTACATACGAATGCAAAAACTGAAGAAACACAAGCAACAAGAGAGGAAGAGAGCAATGGAAACCAAGATCAACAGTAGGAAACCAGATTGTTTTCTTCCTCTAGAACAATTGCAGAGGGGAGTAAGAAAGTGGAGATATCTGAAACCCTATGAACGGCGGCACGGCAGAGTTCCGGCATGGCTTGAGTGGAGATATCTGAAACCCTATGAATGCCGGCGTGAGATAGAATTAGTGGAGAGATAAGGTGTAGCAGCGGTGGATTAAAGCTTTGGACCTTTTCTCTCCATCCAACGGTTACATTTAGGATGAACAAATCATACAGCTAATATCTTGGTAGCATTCCTAATTCCTAGATACTACGCAGTCATACTTGTCTATATATATATATATATATATACATCAAAGATCTATGAAAGATTAGATATCTCTAGATTAAAAAAAAAAGAGTGGATATGCTTTGTTTCATCTTCGTCATTCCTTAACAAAATGAAAGTCCAATCCTAATCACAACTACTAAAAAAAAAATAGAAAGTAGCGCAAGGAAATTTATTTTCTAATAAGAATGTTTAAATTTGTCTTATTAAAAGAAAATGGTATGTTTAATTGGATTATTGAAAACTGGGCTTAGTGGTAGTCATGTGGACATAGTGGTCCTTTTGTAGATATCATACCTTAATTTTCTTTTTTTTTTCAAGTAAATCTTAAATGAGTATTTTATAGTCCCCGAAAAATCAGGGACTGTAGAAACACGCCCCTGCCCCCAAAAATCAAAGGGCTGTTATTTACCAGAAAAAATCAAAGGGTTGTTCTTCTCTAAGGGCCTGTTTGATAACGTTTCAAGAAACGCGTTTCTGCCGTTTCTATTTTCAGAAACAGCAGAAACGGAGCAAAAAGCGTTTGATAAAACTATTTCGTTTCACTTATTTTTAGAAATAGAAATAGAAATTTTTACTTATTTATGGTTCAAGAAATGACCTAGGCGAAACAAGTTGAACTTGTTTCACCGTTTCTGGAAACGACTTGTGGTAATTCTTTCACTGGTTGCCATCGACTTCTAAAAACATGACTTATCAAACACCTTCAATTCCGTTTCTGTTTCTAGAAATGGAAATTTATGTTTCTACTGTTTCTTGAAACAGAAACGGCATAAACGTTATCAAACGGGCCCTAAGATGAGGTTGTACTCAGCCTTGTCTTAGAAACTTGTCTTACAAACCATTTTTTTATTATTTATTTTTATCTATAAAAGATAAGATATCTCTGAAAAAAAGTAGTTAGGTTTCATTTCATCTTCGTCGTTGCTATCAATAAAATGAAAACCCAACCCTAATGTCAACTAGCATAATTTTTTTATAAAAAATAAAAATAAAATAAATATTAGTGCAAGAAAATTTATTTTCTAATATGAATGTTTAATTTGTCTTAGTAAAAGAATGCTATGTGTGATTGGATTATTAGATACTTGGCTTAGTGTTAGTCATGTAGACTTGGGTGGTCCTTTTGGAGATATCATACCTTAATTTTTTTTTTCAGATAAATTTTAAATGAGTATTCAGAGTCTTGCCTACTTGTTGTTTGATTGGTTTATATAATTAGCTTGGTTGACCCACCAACCCAAATGTAATGACTTGCGAGTTACCTTCCCATTTGGATATCTTCTCCATTGGTTAACAATGGAATTCGCCCTTGATGGAATGTCTTATATAGTTGAGTGGTCCAAGCTTTCCACTCCTTGACCCATTCAAATAATCTTTTAAACCAAATACGTATCAGTTTGGTGTGGATGATAAGGCCTTTGCGATTGCCGATAATGTAGGATGCAATTTGTCATCATCAAAATTTTGTTCTCCAATGCTAAGTCAAGACTCAAGAGTGCGATTTTGAACAGTTCAAGAGGATAAGTGATTTTACTTGATCATCGTGGTTCTAATTCCTATAAGAAATAACAAATATGGATGCTCAAAATCAAAGTTCCAATGCTCAGCTTGATTTGTGGTACCCTGAAGGAGTTGTGATTCCTCAGATTTAGTGATCGGATTCGTTATGATGTGGGTTTTTTTTTTTTCGTTAAAGATCAGAAATTTTATTGAAGAAAGAGAAAAGAATACATCTCAAAAATACAATTTATAATCCCCCACATTCGGCATGGTCATCAGCAGGGGAGAACAGATTGAAAAAAATTAAACATTAAATAAACCGAAACCTGAGTTCAAATAGATACTACTTGGAGGTGTATTTTTATAAGAATTAGCAAGATGGAACTGTGGAACTTGAATCTTGGTTCCTCCCCTGCTTTTCTTACGACGATTGAAGGGAATGAGCTTCTTTGAGTCGCCATCTAAGATTGAGAGCCTAAAATTCTATTAACGAGCCCAATTGCCAACTAATGGGTCAAGTTCAGATTTTAAATTCATGTATGGTCTTTACCAGAGGTACAGGTTTGCATTAGGTTATGAGGGAGAAAATGTGTTAGGCGCTGACCCCACCTGGAAAAACTGGTATTTATACCAGATATACTTAGATTTTGAATATCTTCCACAAAATTAACAGTCCTAGACCTACATGTATTGCTACATTTGATTGACCATGCTCGCATGCTAAAAATATAAAATGTGAAAGATAATTAATATACTATTCGATCCTGACATGTTAATGAATTCTATATTATGCCAATTAAAGTTAGGGAGTTTACCAGTGTTCGGTCTCTGAATAATGCATAAAAGGGAGAGACCCCTATGCATCAGATGCAAGCTTTTGATGAATTCCCTAACACCGGAGAAAGGGTTTCCCTTTCACCTTCCTCTCATTTTTTTAGAGGAATCAGAATTTTGGGACGTCAATGGAATTTCTTGAATTTTGGCAATTTCTAGGAATTTTGTGCAGGTTTGGAACTTCATGGGTTTCTCTGGGGAATCCTATGGAAATTCTAAAGTTTCTAAGGTTTTGAAATTTTTGGGATTTTATTGGATTTTTAGGTATTTGTGGAATTTCCTTAGAATTGTTAGATTCCTGCAAAAATTTGGGGATTTCCACAGAACTTCAAATCTTTTTGAAATTTCTAGAAAAATGGAATTTTATGAAAATTTGTCTGAATTTCTATTAATTATCTTCTAGGTCATACTCGCATCATTGACCTCTACTCAACTAGAAATGTCAACCATCAATACATCAACAGCAGACTTCATGGATTCAAGAGTTAGGTAGGCTAGAAGGTACAAGTTCCCCAAAATTCGAATCATCCTTGAGATAAAGAGTACAAACTTTATCCATCCTCACTCATAATTTATCATAATTATATGTCTATAAACTATCCTTTTTTGGCCGAGCTTAATTAGTAGCCGAAAGGAGAAGAAAGATCACTATATTTTGTTGGCCAGAGCATGTTTTGTTGACATTCTACCCAGGAATGATAGAAGTGCAATCCAAAAATTGAGCAATAAACCAAGATAGTAAAATCGATCAAAACAAGACAATAATATGAAGGAATATCCAATTGACTGATTTTGGTGTATTCTACCACTAAATTGGATCATACGCAAATGTCTCAGATGTAGCTAGAGAATGGGAAGGTTGCAAGCACGATGGAATGTGAGTCCACTCATCGATACTTCTGACCGGGAAACATACTTGGGATTTTGAAATACAAGTACCATTAAGGAACAAAATGTGCTTCACTATGGCAGTGCTTCCTGACAGAAGTGCAACTAGGTACAAGGTGGTACAAGGTGTGATCCGTGGGGAAAATAAAGTGAATATAAATACAAGAAGGTGCGAAGAGTTAAATAAATGAACACAATTGTATTCAGTTTTTTTTTTTTGGTAACAATTGTATTCAATTGGAGAGTTAAATATATAAACATAATCATGATAGGGCGGATGATTTCTTTAAATGGCGGAAAAGGAAAACTAGACTGGTCAACATCAAAGAGGCTTAGACGGTAGGGTTCGTGCTCATCACTTCTAATATATGGTGGGAAAGACATAATAGACATTATGAAGTTAAGAAGAAAACAAGCTTGTAAACTTTTGAGATGGTGAAGAGGGAGATCCAAGTTTGCAGTTTGGAGACTACGGAAATGATTAAATCAGCGGAAGACATTACTTGTTGTAGAAAACTAAATTTGAAAATAGAAAGCTATCACCCTTACTCGATGTTATGGACTATCTCCTATTATTTCCGCGAGATAAATGCAGTGGCAGATAGGCTAGCGAAGCATGCCACTGCCACAAGAAGTTCAAATACCTGGGATGTAGCTCCAGCTTTTATTATTTCTGATATTGAATGGGATGGCCAGCATAGGCCTCGATTCAGATTTAAGTAACGCTTCTTCTAATTGCTTTGATTTCCTGTTCTGCCGATGGCCATGCCGAAGGTGGAGTAGGATCTCAAAGGGCTTATTTTTGTAAACTATCATTTTTCTGATTCTAATATATCAAAAAATGCCCTTGCTCGATGTTGATGGTGCATTGGTGCGAACCATATGCTAAACATAGACGGTAGCATCAATGGGGATCCTTGTTGTGCAATGGTTGGGGGGATTTTTGGAAATAGTGATGGTCTGGTGTTATTCTCCTTTAGCATATTCATTGGGATTACATCGATCTATGAAGCGAAATTTGAAGCTGTAGTTGAAGGGATTATAAATGTCAAAGAGTTAAAAGGTACCTGCACTATGGATTGAATCAAATTCTACGACAGTCGTATCAGTGGTTCATTCCAATAATATTCCGTGGTTCCTAAGTGGATATATATTCAGTCTTTTCTCAAATCCATACCATGGAAAATTACTCAATGCTTTAGAGAGGCAAACTTAGTTGTTGATTATTTAGCAAAGAAAGCTTCAAAACGGGTATCTCAGAGACCAGGATTGATTTTCCGATAAATATTTTAGAAGAGATAACAGCTGATGCGATGAATAGACCTCGATACCGTTTCCGTTAGTGATTGAGGGGTCTTTTTGCTTATGGCAATGCTGAAGGTGAAAGGTTCTCCTTGTCCTAGCGATTCAGATAGGTCTTTCTTTTCTGTTTGTTTCTTTGATATTTTATTTTATTTTTTTTCTATTTTCTGCTTTTAACTTTTTGATGTAATCAAGTTTGACATTCGAGGGAAAAAAAAGTAGGGGAAACCCAAGTGCAAAAAAGGTACAAAGTTTTTGATCGATTGGCCTAAGTACTTCTTGGTAACATAAGTGTTACAGGGTACCAAGTGTGATC
>NW_024870610.1:179088-181946 GCF_013358625.1 Macadamia integrifolia
TGATTAATATCTACTTGCCTTGATCTCAGAGGAACAATATGAAAATCTTCTTTTTCTTAATTTACCTTTTAAAAATAAAAAGGGAAAGTTTAAAAAAACTTAGGGGGATAGGTTCCAGGCATGGCCATATACACGGCTGTCAAATAAAGAAGAGGGGTACACCAAAAACCCTCATCCGATAATTATGTGCATGATAGTTTATCACAATACCCTTTGCCAAAAAATAATGGGTAATGGTATATATTAATTCTAAACTGAATCATTTCAGAACTGACCTGGATTTAATTAGACTTGGTCGGAAAAAATCGGTTTTTTTCAGACTCGGCCTAACTTAGTCTGAATCGGGATTAATCAATATTCCAAGCTGAATTGACTAATTCTGATCTGATTCTTAACGCCCTATTTAAGAGGAATCTGTATCGTAGATGTTGTTGATTTTTTGTCCATTGTGTTGAGGGTTCATGTCATGTATTCTGTGAATTGGGTTGTAGGTTATCTTTGAAGGCAGGGATGCCGATCGATACGGTTTTTGGTATTTGGTTCGGTACCAAAACTTAATATTAGATACCAATATCATACCATACCGTTAACATTTTCAAGTTTGCAATACTGATACCGAATCAACTCGGTATGATCTTGGTCCGGCTCAGTTTTGATATACAAACGGTTTTAATTTAACTCACTTTAAATGGGTTCTATCCCAAAAAAAAAAACTTTGGGTTTCTCCGTTTCTAAATTCTGGTTTTGAGCCTTTTGGCTTCTACCAAAAAAAAAAAAAGAAGTTTTAATAGTTTGGCAGTTTCTCAAGAAGTGGCGGTATTTCGTTCGGTTCAGTATACCGAATGGTCAATACCGATACCAAATCGAACCAAAAAAGATTTCCCATACCAAAACCATGCCAAACCAAAAAAGATTCTATTTTCCTATATCAAAACCGTACCAAAATTCCTTCAGTTCGATTTGGTACGATTTTAAACGGTTGGTTTTGGTTTTGGTTTTGGTTTTGGTTTTTGGTATTGATATCAAATTGACACCCTTATTTGAAGGGTCATTGAAAAACTTAGACCATAAAAAACATTGAGAAAAAGAAGCCTAACAAGAAGTATAGCCCATACACCTAGATGCAATGGGGCACAAAATGGCTGCTCTAGCCCTCACAAAAAGCAAAAATTCCTCACTGTTGATGCATCTATTAATGCTCCCATTGGCCCACACGTTGATGTAGAGGTAACACTGCCTTTTAGGAAATCATCTCACAAAAAACTTTTAATGTTTACATGGAAGTAATTACGAAATTTGTTTTTCTTTGTTTTCTTCAAACTGTTGTGATGGAAGATTACTTAGTGAAGACTATTCTCATTATTTTCTTACCTTTTCATTTCATTTCATTTCATTTTTTCTTTTAGATTCTTTTTTATTTTTATTTTTCTCTTGGCTATCAAACATAACCTAAAAATAAACACTTTCATCTCTTCTCTATAGCGATTGAAGTTTTCTTGCCTATATGATTTTTTCTCTTCTTTCTGGTGAAACCTTTATTTTGACCGTATGAGAAAAAAGCAATAACCTGAGATAATTTCAAATTTTTCATCAGGATCTTCTATCTGTGGAAAAAATATTCCAAATGCTTGAAAAATTGATGATACAAAGAAAATCGTACCTCTGGATGGAGGATTCTTACCTTTGGATCCTCTTATCGGGTTCAAATTCTGAGAGCTAAGTACTTCACTAACAACTCTCCTCTTGACCAAAGATTAAAGTATCGATATCGATCGTCATATCGATCAGTCAAAATTAAGATACGTATCGAAGGATATCGTATTGTATCGGAGATAAGCTAAAGATATGCACATAAATGGATAGGAAACACTTTTGAAAACATTTTTGCATAAAAAATTTGTTAAAAAAATCTATTGATAGCATATATTATGTATAAACACTAAATTGAGGGTATCACACTGAGAATTCATAATTTGTAGCTGTTCTACAAGTGTAAAATCCTTGTTTCCAACATTGATTTCCACTTTAGTTAAAGAGAAATATGGTTGGCAGCAACTTTAGAACAAAAACCCTCAAAAAATCGTGTTTTTTTTCTTCTGAAAAATGACCCATCTTGGCCATTATATGACCATAGCGTACTGTTTGGTATGTACCGATCGATACATACCGATACTCACCAATACGTACCGATACTCTATGGAAAATATAAAATCGAGGATTTTAAAAATTCCGTGATGCAAAGAATGTATCAGTATCAATGTAATCGGTATGTATTGGTGGTGTAACAGTGTATATTAGTATGTATCGTATGACATATATCGATATGAAAGGATTTTAAAAATTCCATGTATTGTATCGGTGTGTATAATATCGATCGACTAAATTTAAGATATGTATCGATGAATATCGTATCGATATCGGAGATACTTTGAACCCGGCTCTTGACGCTATAGTTTGGAAAAAAAGAAGGCTCTATGACTTGGAAGCTTATCATCGATTTTCCCCCATGGAAAAAAAGTGGTCATTTGGATCCCTTCTTTGCCTAATGCCCATCTTTCCGATAATGTTTTGTCTCTCGTTCATCTCTCTATGGCTAATGATTTTTTGATAAATGACTGTTAGAATATTGATCTTCTTAATGAATGTCTTCCATCCCCTTTAGTCAATAAAAATTTCTCTCTCTCTTTCTCTCTCTTCCTAGCTGAAGATCGATGGGGGTCTACTTTCTAACATGGGATCTCTTTTGACCAAACTTGCAGCTAAATATGTTTTTCTTTATAATACCACTAACTCGATCAATGTCTTGAACAAGTTTTCCATTTCTTTTCCCTTAAGAGTCATGGTGGTTTTTTTTTTTT
>NW_024870610.1:181966-225732 GCF_013358625.1 Macadamia integrifolia
ACCCACGTTTCTTCCCTTTTCCCCTCACATACCTTTTCTATACTCCAATCCCTAATGACCAAACTACCTCCTCCCTCTTCTACCATGGCCGAACCATCCCCACCTCCCACATCCCTATCTGGTGCTCATCATATGATATCTCTAAAGCTCACATCTAAGAACTATGTTTATTGGCACACACAGGTCGTACCCTATCTCACTGGCCAACGCCTCTTCGACTATGTCATAGGTGACAATTGTTGCCCTCAAGACCCTATTAAAGCCAAGGCATGGCATGAACAAGATGCTTTTATTATGAGCCTTCTCATCGCCTCTCTCTCTCTGAAGAGGCCTTTTCATTAGCAGTCGGACGGACCACTAGCAAAGAGATCTGGGATGCACTCCATGCTACATTCATTTCTCCGTCTACAACCAGGATTCTGTCTCTCAACGTCTCCCTTCAAAATCTGGTTCACAAACCAGATGAGACCATTACTCAGTTTCTCCATCGAGCCAAGCATCTCTCCGATGAGCTAGCAACTGCAGGGAAGCCCCTCCCATCAGAAGACTTTAACATTCACATCTTCCGGGCCCTAGGCCCTGACTATCAAGCCCTTGCATCCATTATGATGGCACAAAAGGAGCCCATCTCCTACACCGACATGCATGGTCTCCTTATGAGTCACGAGAAACTTCTCCACTCACGCCTTCCCATTGTTGATCCTACCATCGATGCATCAGCCCATGTCACTCACCAAGATCGTGGCCCTCCTTCCACTGGTGGTCATGGTACAAGCTCCTCCTGAGGTCGTGGTCGTAGCCATGCTAGTGGATTTGGTCGCTCTAATGCATTCGCTCACAATCCATGCACAATCTGTGGATGCACTAATCATCAGATAGGCACTTGCTACTACCACCCACAGGGACCTACCAAAGCCACCATTCTACCTACCCCTCCCGTCCCTACAATCGGCCACCACGTCAACCCAACGCCTACCATACTACACCCTTCCCTACCCCTCAACCCCCTACCATCACACCTCCACCCCATCACCCCACACCTCCACAATCCTTCACCACCTCTTGGATCCCTGTTACTGGAGCCACCCACCATTCCACCCCTGACTTAACCCAATTCTCCACCTATGATCCATACACAGGTAAGAACCAACTTGTGGTTGGTAATGGTAAGGGCCGTCCTATATCTCACATAGGCACTGCTTCCATCTCTTCTCCCTCTCGTTCCTTTTCCCTTTCTAATGTTTTACATGTTCCCACTCTCACTTGTTCTTTGTTATCTGTTCAGCAGTTTTGCCGTGACAATAATGTTTACTTTGAGTTTCACTCTTCTTTTTTCTCTGTTAAGGATCTGAAGACCAATCAAACCCTCTTCATTGGACATAGTAAGCATGGTCTCTATTCCGTTCCAGCGTCACCTTATGCCAATCTAGCCTCTGCCTCATCTTTCAGTTGCTGGCATCATTGTTTAGGGCACCCTCATGAACGTGTGCTTCGTCTTATGTTACCGGGTCATCAGCTCATGAAGTCTCCTTCTTTATGTTCTGCTTGCCAAATGGGCAAAGCTAGTAGATTGTCACTACGTGAAACTAGTACTCGTAGTTCCTCTCCTTTGGATTTGGTTTTTAGTGATGTATGGGGCCCCCACCCCACAGTTTCTTCAACTGGGAATCGTTATTTTGTTATATTTATTGATGACCATACTAAATATATTTGGTTTATTGCTTTAAAGTTGAAGTCTGATGTTTACTCTGCCTTTCGTACTTTTCAGGCCTTGGTGGAACGTTAGTTCTCTCGCTCCATCAAGGCCATTCAAACTGATTGGGGGGGGGGAGAATTCCGTACTCTCCCATCTTATTTTGCCAAGTTGGGCCTCCAACACAGGTTATCTTGCCCTCATACTCATGAGCAACAGGGAACAGTTGAACGTCGTAACAAGCACATTGTTAAAACTGGGATTACCCTACTATCCTATGCCGCTGTTCCCCAGGCTTACTGGGATTATGCCTTTGAAACTGCAGTCTTTCTCATCAATCGCATGCCCTCCTCTATCACAGGTAACAAATCCCCCCATCAGTTAATTACAGGCAATTCTTCGGACTATTCTTTTCTAAAAATCTTTGGATGCCTTTATTATCCATGGCTCCATCCTTACAATCATCACAAGGTTGAACCCCGTTCTGCCTCATGTGTTTTCTTAGGATATAGCCCTTCCCATCATGGTTATCATTGTATGGATCTCATCACCAGTCGTATCTACATATCTCGTCATGTCAGATTTGACGAATCTACCTTCCCATTTCACACTGCACCACCATCCTCATCAACCCAACCCCCTCCTACTACCCCTCCCCCGTGGGGCATTGCACCTAACATACCTACGCCTCAACCTCACCCTAGCCCTCTGCCTACCCTCCCAAATCCACCCATCCCTCTCCCTGGCACCCCTACCCAAACCACCCTCTCCCATATCCCCTCCTTTCTCACCTCACCTAACCCTAACCGGCCCTAACCCTGACTCCTCTACCACCCCACCCCGTCGCACCAGAACCCTACACGATCTCTATGCTAACCCCCTAACCCTCTCTATCACCACCTCACCTGACCCGGCTGAACCTACATGCTTCTCCCAGGCCCACAAGGTTCCTCATTGGCGTTCTGCTATGTCTGATGAATTTAATGCTTTATTACGTAATGGTACTTGGTCTCTTGTGTCTTACAGGGAAACTATGAATCTGGTTGGTTGCAAGTGGGTGTACCGCATCAAACGGAAGGCAGATGGCTCCCTTGAGCGCTATAAGGCCCGTTTAGTTGCTAAAGGATTTCATCAACAACCTGGTCTTGACTATCATGAGACCTTTAGCCCTGTCATCAAACCTACTACCATACGGACGGTCCTCTCCTTGGCCATATCTAACGGATGGGTTGTTCATCAGCTTGATGTTCAGAATGCATTCTTGCATGGTATTCTATCTGAGGAAGTCTACATGGCTCAACCCCAGGGTTTTGAAGATGCCCTGCGCCCTAATCATGTCTGTCGCCTCCACAAGTCCCTCTATGGGCTCAAACAGGCTCCTAGGGCTTGGTTTCACAGGTTAACTGAGTTCCTCACTCGCTCCGATTTTTGGTCATCCCAAACCGACACATCACTGTTTATCTACATGCAGGGCTCTGTTGTCACATATGTCCTTGTCTACGTCGATGACATCTTGGTTACAGGGAACCAACCAACTCATGTTCAGACTCTCCTTCATCAGCTTGCTTCAGAATTCTCTATCAAGGATCTTGGTTGTCTCAGCTTTTTCCTTAGTATTGAAGCCCTATATCGGTCTGATGGTGTCCTCCTCTCTCAACATTGGTACATCACTGATCTCCTCCAGAGGGCTGGCATGACTGACTGTAAGCCCGTCACTACTCCCATGGCCACCACCTTTGCAGCATCTTCGACAGGGGGTGTCCTTCTTTCGGACCCCACCAAATATTGCTCCATTGTCGGTGCTCTCCAATACATCACCCTCACCAGGCCTGATGTGGCTTATTAAGTGAACCTGTGCCTGTCAGTTTATGCATGCCCCCACTGAAGACCATTGGACACTAGTCAAACGGATTCTAGGCTATCTCCAAGGAACCAAGGATCATGGGTTGTTCATCTCCAAATCTAGGTCCCTCCAATTACAAGCATTCTCTGATGCTGACTGGGCTGGTGACAGTACGGATCGTAAATCCACAAGAGGCTATGCCATCTATATGGGTTATAATTTGATCTCCTGAGCCTCTAAGAAGCAGAAGACAGTTGCACGCTCCTCCTCCGAGTCTGAGTACAAAGCAGTGGCTGATGCCTGCGCCGAACTCACTTGGCTTCGCTCTCTCTTTGAGGAATTAGGGATCCCTGTTCCCATTGCACCCATTCTTTGGTGTGACAACATCGGGGCCACTTACCTTTCGGTCAATCCGGTCTTTCATGCTCGTACCAAGCATGTTGAAATTGACTTCCACTTCGTTCGTGATAAAGTCGCCTCCAAGGAACTTCAAGTGCAGTTCATTTCAACCCATGACTAGATAGATGATATCCTTACCAAAGCTCTCAGCTCTACACGGTTCTCCTTTCTACGGGACAAGCTATGGATTCGACCATTCAAATCCCCACCTTGAGGGGGTGTATCAGGACAGTTAGCGTCCCACTCGAACTCAACCTCTAGAGTCATACTCATACTCAACAACCTCTCCTACATTGTAGGCATTTTCAGTGAGCACAAACTCTAGAGACTACTTGCAGTCCAATACTACCTCATGAGACAGCAGAGTTGGAATAGGATCCCACATGTGATCATGGAGTTTGTCTATAACTCAATAACTGTAATCTCTATATAAGAGCACCATTGTACACTCATTAAAGTTAATACCAATAGGCCATTTCAACAACCGCAAACCCGGTTTTTCATTCTCGATCGAAACATATTGAGATCGATTTTCATTTTGTGAGAGATATGGTTGCTCGTCAACAGCTGGTTGTTTGTTATATTCCAACTTCTGATCAGGTGGCGGATGTTTTCACAAAAGGGTTGTCTAGACTTCGGTTTCAGTTTCTTAAAAACAAGCTTCATGTTGGTGAACCACCACTGCGCTTGTGGGGGCATGTTAGGCATAAACCACCGTAGTGTGTCTCATAGAGCTGTAGATACATATTATCAAAACTCATGTAACAATATGTAACAGCATGTAACAACTCACGTGAGTGTTAAGTACTAAGAAGTCTTAACCATCACCTCTAGATGGATATATATATATATATATGTAATCTCTTGATCTGTGAATATATGAAAAACAGTTATTCTACAAAATCATCATACCTTGGCTACTTTATGTGAAACAGAGGCTGGGAATAGGTAAGCAATGCCTATGATGTTTATAAGTTTACCAAAGAAAATGAAGAAAACAGGAACTGAAACTCCATGAATACAAGCACCAATGGATCCTATGAACATTAATATGTAATCCTGTAAGTCTGCAAACGCAAAAAGCTTCAGGAATGGAACTTTATGGATTTTCTGCTGCTTCTGTTCTTCTTCTTCTTCTTTTTCATCTTCTGAATCCTTCTTTTTCTCTTCTTTGGCATTGTCACAGAGCGCACCTTGGAAGCTCATCTTGGCAAGAGAGAGAGAGAGAGAGAGAGAAGTGGTTGACACTTAGAAGGGTTGTTTGAGAGTTACTAATTTCTGCAACTTGGTGGGCTGGAAGGGGCAGAGGACATTAAGTAGTGTGGCTAACAACAATGGTGACTCAGTTACGCAGGTGGAGAGCTGTGAACATTAAGTATTGAAGAGGAGAATATGATGGGTTCAATCTTGTGTTGCCACATTAATCCAGAAAATGAAATGTGGTTGAAAGGACAGATTTATGAGATGAGAAAAACAGGAAGGGTTGTGACTATTCTTACAGGTGAAGGAGAACTCTCGCCATTATTAAATATGAAAGATGAGGAGACGGTTGAGAGGGAAGGGGTTAGGCTGGAGACAGTAGTTTGCATTAAATGCTTTGTGGCTTTGGACTTTAGGCTCTCCGACCTTGATTAGGTTGGCAAGGAGTCATCTTGTGGAAAGTAACCTTGCCTAAATATAAAACTGACCTGTAAAATTAGGGATGTCAAACCCAACATTGACCCCAGAGAACTGATTAGGCCTAACTGCTTAAAGATCAGCCTGACCTACATCGATTATTAAATATGGCAGCCTTAGGCTCAACCTCAGGCTCATGCTTAAGCCCGACCCATTTATAAACAATTAGTACATGGTGTAAGGTGTAAACCTGACGGGAGCCCGACTGACTGATAGTACAGTAGTTTGCATTAAATACTTTGTGGGTTTGAGCTTTAGGCTCTCCAACACTATTCACTGTTGCTAGAGAGTTCATGGTCTAGAGTAATTCAATCATTAGTCTAACTCAATCAAATACCTTTCCATATGTTTACATATATGTATATTCATGTATATATGTGTATGCACGTTTTTTATACTCCAACCGCTATTTGGCAATCTTCCATATTTGTGGATGTTCAAATATATGTTTTTCATTGACTAACTTTAATAGGACTGAAACTTGATCTGAGCAAGGTACCTAGGGTTCCATTTGTCCATAAAATTTGGGTCTCATTTGATTTGCCATGTGGCAATCATTGACATTTAAAGTAAACATGTAGGAAAGGTTCCTACTCTGAAATGCGACCTGACTCCTTGTGACCCAATTTCTTACAATAGAAAAGGTTAAACAGCTCAACTTGAACATAACACGATAAAGAACTCACATGAACTGACAATGCTGCCTTCCTATGTATGGAACTATTCGGTCGCATCATATTTGTGTGTTTGTGTGTGTGTGTGTGTACCATGGGAAAAATTGGATGGTTCCAAAAGCATTTTAATACATATTTCATCATTTTATCAGTGTTGAGAAAGCATTTGCTCTTCGTAGCGCTCTCACTCATCAGTCACTTCCAACCATTCATTCCATTCTACTTTTCCTCATTCCTTGATTGAGCGTAGCGGGCTCCATTGTGACACTTAATAATATGGCAAGTGTACCAGACCTATCTAGGAGATCGATGAGGTGTCCCTACTAAGAATACAGCAAGTATTAGGAGGTTTGGGAGATCGGTGAGGGTGTGTAACAACTTTAGTTTTGTTAGGTTAATTGATAACCTCTAGCCTCCTTAACATTGCACAATGTTTCTTAAAACCTTGAAACCTATGGGCCCAAGAAGACAATATTGTGCCAAAGTTAATCAGGTCGAGGCATTGACTTCTAATGAAACCACCTATTATTAATTCCTCTCTTGGCTGAATAGAATGTTAGGCTTTTATTTGCTATGAAAATAGGGACTGGTCTCATCAACATGAAATGTCTCCAAGGTGGATCCCTTTCAACTAAAATGGTATCTTTTCCCCATAAAGTGGCAAATGAGCTCATTTTCATATACTATTGCATAGGAGTGTCAAGTGTCTACCAGTCGGTTTCGAATGGTTTCAGTTAGGCCACTACTTGCATCGACACTACTCGATTAGTAATCAATCGATGCTTGAGCCTAACATGTTTCGTAATTAGTTGGGCCGTTTTCGAGTTTCAACCAATTAGTTCAAATCAAGCCTACCAGTGCAGGCCAACTTTTGACAATGCTACTATAGTATAATGAAATAATATATTATTTAAAGATTTGTATGGATTTTTAGGTCAAACAACCTCACTTTCGCCATGGTTTACTCTCCAGAGACATTTTTATCATTGCACTTGTATGATCTTTAATGCCATGAGGACTGTGGGATAATCCTTAGGTCTAAATAATAGAACATTCTCTCAGTCTTGAATAAGTTCTCATTATCATCATCTAGACACCCCTTTAGAATGACAAAATAAGGTATTTACAGAATGCCCATCTTTGACTGAGACTATAAAGAAATGAAGAGTAAAAAAAAAAAAAAATGATCACTCTCAAATCATTGGGTAAGCAAACTTCTACTACCTTGCTTAAGAGAGTTAAAGCATAGCAAATGAAGAGTGTGAAATCCTACTCAAAATCATTAAATGCATGGTTAAAACGACGACAAGATCTTCTTAACTCAAAACCATCTGGTGTAAAACTCAAGCCACCAGCCTACAAAAACAAAATATAAGTCCATGGTTTTCACTTCTATGTAGATCCAAAATCCACAATCTTTCCTTTGTGCATAGCTTTTATCAATTTAATTTCTAGAATTCCCTTTGAAAAATGGATGAGTTTTCATTCTGATTTGGAAGATTCTATTTCAAGATCTAGGATTCGTCTAGGGCTTTTTCCCTATGTGGATCCTAAAACACTTTTTTTTTTTTTCACTTTATGTGGCCTACATTAGTTTTATTCAGTCATTCTATGGAATTTACCTTGAAAATGGTTGAAATGCCACTCTATGTGGAAAGATTTTTTTTTCAAGGGTTAGGATTGGTTGAGGGTTTATAATATTTTAGATTGCAGCTTTAAAATATGATTCAATTTTATTTATTTTTTTGTTACACAAAACTAATTATTAAGAAGTCATTAAAAGAGCATATCTTGTTTGATAGAATTAAAAGAGCATATCAAGTGCTCTAGGCTCCCCCACCATTGAAAGGTCTAAGAAAGGTCATCATAAAATACACAACTTTATCTTACTTTGCGAAGAGACTATTTTTTACTCAAAATCATGACCACTATCTCATATAGAAAATCATTCATGCAAATTAAAAATAAATAAACAAATCATTACATGAGATCTCATTAAGATGGGTACTTTTTTTGGGGCTACCACATTAAGATGGATACAAATATCTCTTCCTTGAATACAAACTATGCTTTTCTGACCGTGATAAATTTTTATTTTAGGGGGTCATGATGACGGTGACATGGAAACAACCAAGCTATGACTATGAATTAATTATTTTACAAAAAAAAATAAGAATTAATTATATATGATTTATGAAAGGGAACAGTATGTACCAGGCAGGTGCACTGTCCAAATCTATGTAGAAACTATAGAGAACGGATTAGGTCCATGTACGAGAATGTATGAGAACGACTCTGGTCCATGGATTTAGAATCAATTTTCTCTCTCTTCATTTAATATATTCTAAATCCACAGACCATGTTCTCGTACGTGAACCTGATCCGTTCACGAAACTATAGACTATAGACCCATATGGTACCTTTTTTTCCTACCCCAGTGATATGTAATTTTTTCCCTTTCTTCTTCGTGAGTGTGCCATCATAGTCCTTGTCAGTTCTCCAGGAGGCAACAGTGACGACGATGCCATTGATTGCGACAACGACAACCCAACTACCTCCATGTGTTTCCCCTGACCATCCCTGACTTCACCATCCCCACCGTCACCATCCTCATCACCACCTCCCTCATCTCCGCCATAACTGTACCCATCATCACCTCCGCAGATTCCATCAACACCTCCTTCACATCGGCCAAAACCATCAGTCTCACATCCTCCACTATCTCCTTTGCAGCAGATTGCTCTAGCAGTAGCATCATTGACTAGATCTATAATCTTGGTATAGATCTCTAGCCGATCTGCTCTCCTTTACACCCCCACCATATTGTTGAAGTTATAAGTTTCAAAATAACTAATCTCTTCCTTTATTCAAGTTCTTTGGTACTAGTAAAAGCATGTGAGCTAAATTTTAGTCCTACATTGAAAACTTAAAAAAGTTTCTTTGGGTATACATATAGGAATTAGTCTTTAAGGAACATAGGGTTCCTTAGAGAGAAGTCTCTCCACTCTCTCACCTGTGGGGGTTGTCAGGGTGCTTTTTTAATTACACACCTGCGTGCCGAGTAGAGTCGGACTGTAGGTACGTGTATGTGCATGTCAATACATGCATACATGTATAGTATGAAAGGACACACCCATACATATATGTACAGGTACATACACTGACACCTATAGAGAACAGATACACTCTATGTATGAAGGAACACATCCCTTTATATATATATATATATAATATATAGTACCTGTAGACTTACAGGTACGTTTGGGCCTATTAATACCCACTATCTACATGCCAGAATTACATACAAAATCCAGATAGAATGTCTGTCTTGTCTTGTACACTCTAGCAAAGTTAGTAATATTTTTTTTTCTTGCTCCATTCTTTCAATCATGATTTGCTTGTGACGTATAGGAAACTATTGACCAATGACCATACTCAAGCCATCCTCCCCTTATAAACCCCTCAGCCCTTGGTAAAGTAGTTGTTCAATTTTTGAAATCTGTTCTCTACCACCAAGATTTGGATTTATCTATTTAGGAAACAAAGATTTGACCAAAAGTGGAAACACCAAAAAGGGTTTTATTATATAATAGACACGGAGAGAGATTTAGTTTTTGGAACCTCATCTCTTCTTTCCCACATTTTCTCTCTTCCTTTCTTTTCTCCTTTGTGAGTGAGTGTGAAGGAGAAAACTTTAACGGTGGATTGCTCTTCTCCAATTGAACGTGGATCATAGTTTCAAAGTATTGCGATCGATCTCTACGGTTGTTCAAGTGTGGAAAAATTATTTTCTTGAGGAGGAACTTCGATTACGGTTCTGAGGTAAATCGTTTCGTTCTCATGTAGTTAATTTTTATATAGTGACTTCGCATAGAAAAGATCCCAATCTGATCCCTTCTGATGCACGATTGGGTTTTCATCAACATGGCTCATAAGACTACTCGAACACATGAGCTCATAAGAGAGTTTCTCTTTGGAGCTATAAGACCATGGCTTCATTACTTCCCAAGATGACCTCAACCAACCAGCACATCTTCTTCTTTGTAGTGCTTTCTTCACCTTCAACCATATAGCCACCTTTGAGTTAAGAAAAAAAAAAAGCCAATGCCCCTAGACAGTGTGGGCTACTACAATGTTTAGCCTTATGGTACACACCCCATTCAGCCTATCTGGGTATGTTAGCAATATCACAACTTGTATCTCTTCAATATTTTGCTCGTTGAAGGGTTTAACATCTCAATGGACCTCATCACTACAACTAGCCATCGTCATCACTGTCGTTGTTGCTGTCGTTGTTAGATCGATGTACCACTGACATCAACGGCCAATGTCCAGCCCAGTTGAGGGCCCTCAGAGGATATAACAATACATGTATTATGTTCAAGATGTATACATATTATTGCAATTCAAGTAATTGGGGGCCCAATAACTACTCTCAGTTCTTCAAGAGTAGATGCAAAATGCATAAAGCTACCCTAAGATGATAAGACCAGCACATGATTCACTTGCCCTTCTGGTGGGGTACTAATTATAGGGTTGTGTTTTGTTCTTGAAGCGTTTAGTTTCAATAAGAAACTTTTATAAAGTCCTGTGAAAAATGTGCCTATAACATAAAATGAAGAACAATTTTGTGGTATTTGAGCACAAAATGAGTTAAGCCAATGTTTCAACCAAGGGGGCAGCCAAGTTGGTAAGGACCTTTACCTCAAGATGCGTGTGGTTTTGAGTTTGGCTCCTCTTACTTCCTTGGGGCCACTCACACAGAGGTGCTTAGTGCTCTTCATTAATTTCAGTGAAAGTTGAATGATTCTCATTCAACACCGATATGACCCGATGTATATGATTGTGGGGTCAATATGGGCCCTCAGGACTAGTCAAGCCGAAGGCCTGTATAACTGTCATTAGAAAAAAAAAAAAAAAAAAAAAAAGGTTTTTTTTTTGTGCAATTCCAAATGTGAAGTAATCCTTCATATCTTATTAGTGAAATTGAATATTTGAAATTCAGTATATCCTTAAAAGCTTTAGAAAGCTCGCTCATCATCTACATATAAGCTAGAGTCTAGACTGGATCCATTTGTAGAGCTTGAATGATCCAAATAGGATTTCATATCTCTCTTTGAGGAAGATGAAGGATAGGGGATAATGAGGGAGAGGGTAGTAGTATCGAGTTTGGGTTCAAGTAGTAGTGTTGGTTGTCGGGTAAAGTGGGGTAGTGGTTGTGGTTTTTGGGTTGTAGATCTCCTAACTGTTGGGTAAGAATGTGCCATGTATCACACACACACGCATAGCTCATTGGGTGATCTTCTTATTGGAGAGAGGTGCTCGATTTAGTATCTTCGAAAAAAATACTAAAACCCCATAGAAGTTTGTAAATTCTAGGATGGTGTGGTAAATTTTCTTGCCTCGGAAAAAACTTTCTTGTACTGAAAATAATTAGGGGAATTTACTATTGCTCCCCTACACTAGGCCTATATTTACTAAAACTATCATACCTTTTACTTTCTTTCTGATACTCTCCTGCATTTGAACTTTTACATCTGTTTCTTCCTTACTCTTTTCAAGATACTCCTCCTTTTCACATGTAACATATAAAACTTTTTTTAAATTGATTGGTTCAAAGCATGCTTTTATTAATCCGAGAAAATAACCAACTAGCTTGTCCTTCCATTATTACTTGGTTCAAATGTTGCTTTGTTGGCTGAAACTTAAATTCCTCCTTGGCTCCTATATCATTATTATTATTATTATTATTATTATTATTATTGTTATTATTATTTTGATTTTTCTTTAAATGCATTAGTATTGAGTCACTTAAAGATATTGTTTATTTATTATTATTATTATTATTATTATTATTATTATTATTATTATTTTAATTTGTCTCATCCAATCGTCGAGGATATTATTTATTTATTATTTTTTTTTTGTCTCATCCATCATCACGAGTTTAGTAATCTATTTTTTTTGTATCGGTATTGGATTGGAATCCTTCTCAGCCGATACTAATTCAGATTGATATCGATCTCAATGTTATATATCCCGTTAAGATTGCTACACATGGTTTTAGGGATTAAAAAAATAATAAAAGTATTGGATCTGTATCGTTCTCAACCAATACAAATACGGATCACTTAATTTGGACAATCTAATACCAACTACCTGAACCATGCCCTTCATTTGTCTCCTTCCATAGTATCATTTTGGAACCAATCATTTTGAATAAGTTTAATAAGGTACAGTTGAAAAGGAGGGGTAATCTGGGTATTTAAAAAGAGCTGGGGAGAAAGAGATGTAAAAGGTACAACCAGAGCCTATTACACACTACATCCAAAAATTTCCATTAATGAAACATGTAAATCCATTATAAAATAAAAAATACACATGTCCGATGAAATGGTTGCTGCTATCTGTTCCAATAACGAATCATTGATTTAACTGAATAACTAAATAAAATAGATAGACCTTTCTCTTCATCTCAGGTCAATGGATCTTCTCAATTGGGAAGAAAAAAGTAAAAAGTAGAGGAGTTTTAGTAAATATAGGCCAAGTGTAAGGGAGTGAGATAGTACATTCCCCAAATAATTACTTATAGGGAAGAAGAACTCTACCTGATCGCATTGCCCCTACACCAACATTGTGGGGGCTAATGAGAGAGCATACAAGAACATCAACAAGGGGTAATGGAATTTTTGTATTTCATAGAGGTGTGGTAGTCATTTCCCCCCCCCTCCCTATGTGTTTAAGCATAAGAGCCATTCCCCCTCTATTTTAAATAAAATTCTACCATATCATAAAACTTCCTAAGAAAAAATTTGAGAGTCAACCACAAATGGTATACTAACACCCTCCCTCTCTCCTCATATGATATGACCTCTTTCCTATGAACAAAATGTTTTAACAATCTTCATTGGCATGCTCCCCTTTTATGCCGCTTGCTTTAAGAGTCCACTCCCAACTTTTTTGTTGGACATTACATCACTTTCTAACCTAACAATCTCAATGATCTTTGTATTGTGAATGTGATGTGATAATCTACAAATCAAGGTTAGCCATCAAAAAATAAATAAATAAATAAATAATCATGGTATTGATGGGGTGAGCGTTGGATTATGAAACAAATGTCCCTAGAGTGGAAGTGGGTCCATGCTTTAATCTCGATCAGATGCTTTAGTTTTGACCTCGCTGATACTCCATAAAATCACATCGTCAATAGATGTAGGACACGTGGCATTCAAAAATGTCAACACATCTGATCGAGATTATCCTAGAGTGGAAGTCTAATCTCGATCAGATGCTTTAATCTCGATCAGATGCTTTAGTTTTGACCTCGCTGATACTCCATAAAATCACATCGTCAATAGATGTAGGACACGTGGCATTCAAAAATGTCAACTACAGACAAAGGACTCTTCACCAAACCCACAAGGACAGATAAGACATTTCAAGATTTTATTAGGATTAGGGCTTCATTACATTTACCTTATAAAAGAGAAAATATCTCTCTCTCTCTCTCTCTCTCTCTCTCTCCACTACTCCCAATCTTTATTATTGTTTGAAGACTGACTTAGGCATTAAAGTCTCAAGGCCGGAGCACCCCTTTGACTCCTTGTTTTTTTACAGGTCTTTCCCAGAGCCAACCATCGGATTTCTATCACAAGAATCACAAAACCCCAGCTTGAAACAAGATCCAATAAGTTTATATTGGCTTTGGATCGGTTTGTTTTTGGTTGAATCGGCTCAGTTTTGTTGGTTGGGGTTGGGTTTTGGCACCACTACATTCTTTACCCACCAACAAAAGCAAGAGTGTTTCCATTTTTTGAAACTTTAGTCATGCGTGATTAATTATTTACTAATAGAAGTAGAAAGCTAGAGAAAAGTAGACCACAAGGAGATGCCATGAGCGAAGATTCCAATTCTCCCCTTTTTTATTTTTTATTTTTTAAAGGAACTGCAAGACTGTATAGAGCATCGTTTCTTACCCTGTTTAACAATCTCCATTTCATTATAAAATGCAAAGAACCTGAAGATGAAGAAACAATTAAAGAGATAAATGGGTTCTCTGGTTTTCTGGGTTCTTCTCTTGGGTTCTCTTCTTCCACCCAGGCCTCTCTTGTCTTCCTCTAATGGCCTTTCTGTAAATTTCTACGGAAACACATGCCCAAATGTGGAAAACTTCATCTGGAATGCTTTGGTAGAGAAGATGAGAGAACCCAACAAGCCAAACATTACTCTCCCTGGCACTCTCCGCCTCTTCTTCCATGATTGTTTCGTTGAGGTCTCTTTCTCTCTCTCATGAAACTTTTAAAATTTCTAATCTACCCTGTGTTATGTTACTGTACTACATTGCTTATTCTACAGGGTTGCGACGGCTCGGTTTTGATCACATCTACAGCGAATGATGCGGAGAGATACGCTGATATTAACAAGTCTTTGCCTCCAGATGGATTCGATATTGTGATCCGGGCAAAGAAGGCTGTCGAAGCAGCGTGTCCCGGCGTGGTTTCCTGCGCTGACATCCTTGCCATTCTAGCCCGTGATGTTGTCTACTATGTAAGCTGATCATGTGGTCATTATTTAATCATTTAGTTTATTAAATCTAGCTACCCTACACCTGATTCCAGAGAGATAAACATAATCAGACCAGCACAGACCGGGTTGATTATGAACGAAACAAACATCTTATGGGTAGGGGTGTGAGAATGGTGAAATCGAAATCAAACGAATGAAGAAATTTCAATTTTTATTTGGTTTGTAAATTGGGATGGTTTCAATTTCAGTCCTAGCTGAGTTTGCTTTACTATACAAATTTATATATAAAAAAAAAAAAAAATGATTTTTTTAAGAGTTTTCAATGCAGTTTGGTCTGGTTTATGAATAGTAGTAATTATCTCAAATCAAGAACAGCACAATAAGACTTCGATTCAGTCCAAATTAATTTAGTTCGATTTCATCAATTTTTATCGATTCAAACTAGGTTTTGACACCCTTTTCCATGGGGTTTGTGTTTTAAACACAGGCGAAGGGTCCATGGTGGCCAGTCGAGATGGGGAGGAGAGATGGAAGAATCTCCAAAGCTGCCCATGCTGCTGATCAAGTGCCAAGTGGCTACTCCAACTTGACAGATCTTATTGTAAGGTTCCAATTCAAGGGACTATCTAAATTTGATCTTGTCACAGTTTCTGGGGCCCACAACCTTGGTAGCACCCATTGCATCGAATTTGCTGATCGTATTCGTCAACATGACCCTATATTGAATGAAACATTACGGGCGGGTCTCATAAAGGGGTGCCCATATCCGAAGATCGACCCGTTAGTTGTGATACCATTCCATGAACCGCCGTTTCAGTTTGATAACGAATATTACAAGAGCTTAATGCAGAACAAAGGACTGTTGACGTCTGATCAAGCCTTGTTTTCCGGCGGTGACGAATATATTCGGGAAATGGTTTTGCGGTTTGCCGGAGATAAGGAGCTGTTTTTCAAATCCTTTGGTAATGCCATGCAGAGGTTGGGAGCTGTTGGAGTTAAAACTGGAACGGAAGGGGAGATTAGAAGGGAATGTACTAGCTTCAATTAATGGTGCAGAAGGTGAGACTTAGATTATTAATGGTGATAATATTTGTCTGTTTGGATATGGTGTAGTCAAAAAGTTTTCCTTCCCTAATTAGATAAGGGAGAATACCTTTTTCATTAGTGATGTGTGACCATGGGATGTGATATATTTTCATCAACAGATTTCCCGGGTGAATTTTAAAAATACCATTTCCTTGCATCATCTAATGGCCATAAGGCAATATTTTAGATTCCATTACCATATGGTAACCTCCTCACATTGGTTTCTGCCATAATGGTGTTTCAGAACACAAATCAATGGTGTATTAATTTCTCTTGTGGTTCGGATACCTTTTGAGTGGTGGGATCTCATATAAGGAGGGTAATTCCACTCCCCATATAGGGAGTTGATCTGGACTCCATAGCAAGGGATGGATCTTCTTTAACCAGGGGGGACTCGGTCTTATTTAGGAAAAAGTTATACCCAATAAGAATCATAAATGTTTTGGCCCTTGAAATATGAAATTCATATTATCTACCATTGTTCCACTACACCTTATGGATGCCATCCAAAATCATCGATCAAGGGGTTATCCCTTGAGTGTGGATGTGGGAAAACTTGGTCCTTTATATAAAATATGTTATTTTTAGTTGTTGTTTTTATAAGAAAAAAAAAGTTAACTTCCTTTTACCCATGAAAAAATATATAATGAAGAGATTGAAGGGAGGGAGAAGGGATTGACATCATCCGTCATCCTAACCCACCTAAAAAAGTGTCTTCTGTGTTTGAAATGTAACTTGTTAGTTCCCATAGTCATTTATGGTTTTTGAAAAAGGAAGCTAGACTAGGCGAAGAACAAGAGGTCTTAAACTTAAAACCTCCTAGGAGCTAGGCTCTTCTCGTCCTCATTCTTATACTCATTCCCTTACAAAAAAATTTCAAGCATTATACGATTACGGATGTTTGGCCAATGCATTATCCCTTGTAACACCATATTACTGCACTTCTCTTTTTAGTTTTTTCCTTCAAATGTCTAATGGCCTCATGCCAAAACGATATCTAATTTGATAACTAGTTTGTGTTGCAACGAAGACTATGGTTAATTTTCCTAGACTCATTAACCTAATGCTGAATTTGATTGCAAAGGAATTTAAGAAAAAGGAAGTGAAAATTCATTTTACTTTGTTTCCAAATCTTTTGAATATGAAAACTAAAATTAAAATTATATCTAAAAAATATCATTAAAAAATAAATTAGAGAGAGAAAGAAATAGGCACACCACCCATGTACGACAAGCTAACAAGTGATACCAATAGGGACACGGGATGGAGCATCATAGAAGAGGGGTAGGGAGGTCATTTTAAAGAGGAGAAGAGAGAGATAGACACAATGATGTTAGCTTACGGTGCACCAACGGTATGCCCAGTCTTTTTCCAATAAATTATCAAATAATTTATGTAATTAAATTAAATGATAATTACTAAAGTTGGCTGTTCGAAAATTTTCACTTCCCCAAAGTTTCCTTTCGAGCTTAATATTTTTCTTATTTTCTTTGAAATCAAGAAAAATCAACAATATTTTTACTGGGCTATTCTTCCAATAATGATTTGCTTGTGATGGATAGAACACTATGACTTTGTGACCACACCCAAGTCGCCCTCCCCTTATAAGACCCCCTTTGTGAACACAAGGCTACTCAAACATGAGCTCATAAGAAAGTTTCTCTTTGGAGCCCATGGCTTCATTACTTCCCAAAATGACCTCAACCAACCAGCTCTTCATATTCTTCTTTCTAGCTAGTGCTCTCTTCAGCTTCATGTTATTTTACTGTAGCCTGTCTCAATTTTAATGTAGAAAGTACTGGTGATTTTCATTTTTCCTAAAAATGAAGGTCCCCACTCACCGATGAGAGAGGCTTTGGCGGTTGTAAGGGGGCAAGTGGCCCAATACCCCAGGAGGTGTAGGGGGCAGAGACCTCTGACTAAAATTTTTTTGGATTTGTTTATATTGAGCGGAATTGTACTTTCAGGGATTAGGTTTTCTCTATGCAATGCGCAAGAAGCTATATAGAAGGGGTTATCTCATAAAGAGATGTCACGGATTGGGGTTTTGTAATTTCTTCATCGGAATAGTGGAAGCTCTGGTTATAGCTCAACCGTGGACGTACCTAATCTTGGGTGAACCACATAAATCCCCGACACAGTGTAAGCAACTGAATCAATGCCAAACCTAGACCATCAATGTGCTCGTTGGAAGAAAAAATGCCCAAATTTGGGACCAAAACCAAATGCAACTTCATTGCAAGTGGCCGTGGCCGGTGCCAAACAGGTGAATGTGGGCTCTTGCAATGTCTTGAACATGATACATGGATTGTTACCTCCTCAGTTGCTGTATTGTTTTAAAGCATACTAGGCTAAGTGTAAGAGGGTTGTACCATAGGCGAACACTACCTTAGCTTAGTGTGACAGCTTCGGCTTGAAGAGTCGGCGACGCCTAGGGGAAAAGGTTTTGGGGTCAAACCCTATCGTATGCGAGTATGTGTGGATAAATATATGTACGTAAAAGTAGGTTGTCATTGGCCAACGGCACATGACAAGACGGACGAATATTGTTACAATTCAGGGAATGGGAGGTCCACTAACTATTCTCAATTCTTCAAGAGTGGGTGCAAAGATGTTAAAAGTTACCTAAGATGCTCAGACCAGCAGGTACATTCACCTGATTTGGTGGGTACTGATTATAGGGTTGTGTGTTGTCTATGAAGCTCTAGAATTAATTCTTTAGTGGTATAGGCTGCGAACGTTCTAGTCCAACAAAGAAACTTTTCAATTGTTGGTTTTATTACCAAAAATAAATAAATAAATAAAGATAATCGTTGGTTTGATTATATTAAATTAAGTAGATGTAAAGTGTTCAAAAAAATGTGTCCCCACAACATAAAGAAAATGAAGAAATTTTCCCAAGGGCGGTGAATGGGTATTCATTCTCCGTGACGCTTGAGGTGGAGCGCAAGGGTATTGGAAAAGTATTTTGGAAAAAAATGCTAAAAAAATCTATAGGGGTTTGTGAATCCTAAGAATAGGATGGTCCGTGAAATGTTTTCTATGGGTGAAAAAAAATTTCTTCCTAATTATTTTGAGGGTAAAAGAAATATGGTCGAGTGACTCTGCACTAAACCATAGAGGAGGTGAAATGCCAATCCTTTGTTGATGCCCCTGTACACTCCCTCATTGGCCCTTGCCATGGAGAAGGGGCCACGTGACTGGGTATTATTCTTCTTCCCTTATTTAATTACTGAAAAAATAAACCTACCGTTCTAGTGCATGAAATGCTCAGACACAACAAATACGTAATGACCGAACTGCCCCCACCCACTACTCCCATTTGGCATCTGCATCTACAATCCATCATGTTTCTTTTGCCTTTTAAATAAAGTTCTACCCAATGGTAATACGTCTCATAGAAAAGTTTTTATAGCCAACTGAAATGGGTATACTAGTACCCTCCCTCTCTTTTCACATGAAATGACCTTCCTATGTATAAAATGTTTTGTCACTCTTCATTAATATGCTCCCAAATGCCGCTTGCTTTTCCTAACTTATTTTATTTGATTTTACTTCTCCACCTAAAATAAACCAAATAATCCCTAAGATCTTTGTAGTGTGACTGTGACAACCTACTAATCATGCAAAAGTTAAAATACCCTGTAATGGTATTGATGGAGTGACCGTTTGATTAGGAAATATAGTCCTTCAGAGTGGAAGTGGGTCCGACCTTGACCAACCCAAAAAACTACTAAGCGGGGCAAGCTCAATTGATGGCTGTCAATATCACCAAACCTCAAAGGCAAAACCAGCCTAAGCCAGCCCAGACTCTATATTTAGTTGATTTCCAACGCTCTTCATTTATGATACCCTGAATTTGTAAATGAACACGCCAAGTCCAGTTATGGATTTCTGGTTTGGAAATCAGACCGGCCAGCATATCAAACCGATTTAATTACAGCTGACCTTTTTATGGATTTGGTCTAAATGGACAAACCAGAACCTAGCTGCCCTTTCAAAACGATCAACATGGTGGTTCACAGGACCATTTAGGGTGGGTTCAACCCCGCAAACCATCTAGTCTGGATTTTATTACAATACAAACTGTTATTGTACCCGGCCTAGCATTGCTCTCGTTCTGTTAATCTAAGGGTTGGACCGGTTTTAATGTGAAAATGAGTGAAATCAAAAGATGCATCATTATTTCAGTGTCTTATTAGTTTAGTTTCAATCCCAGTCTGATTTGGTATCACAAAACACATCTCGAAACATGATCCAATAAGCGCATATAGGTTTTGGTTTTGATATGTTTTTGGTTAGTGATCGAAATTGAATCAAATCATTTACACTAAAACTGTAGAACCATTTATTAAATGGTTCAGTTTTCGTTTTAAAATTGCAACGGTGACTCAGTTTTGATTTTTAAATTTAAATTGCTGATGAACTGTTACACCGATTAAAATATGCATAGTTAGTTTTAAGTCATTCAATATTAAATTTACATATATTTCAATAAAAAAATTAAGTTTATATTAAAAAAACACATAAAGATAAACAGTTCAATTCAATGTTACAATTTACATCTACTTCATAAAAATTTTAAAGGTAAAGAAGTTGTGTACATAAAAAATTAGGAAAAATAAAAAAACCATTTAAAACTGTTTAAACCGAAACCGTTTATTAAATGATTCGATTTTGATTTCACCAAAAAAAATCTTGCACCGAACTGAATCAAACCATCTACATCAGAACCAAATCGATTAACACCCTTAGTTTCGGTCGATTCAGACTATTTTTTGACACCACCTACCCTTTACCTTCCAACAAAACAAGGGTATTTCAGTCTTTTGAAAAAAATTCTCCCTCTCTCTCTCTCTCTCTCTCTCTTTGAAAATTTAGTCATGGGTGATTAATTGTTAACTGACTCTCTCTCTCTTGTTGAAAATTTAGTCATGGGTGATTAATTGTTAACTGATAACAGTAGAAAGCTAGAGAATCGCAGACCATAAGGAGAAGCCAATAGTCAAGATTCCATTTCTCTTTTTTCTGGTTAAGGAACTGTAAGACTGTAGAGAATCGTTTCTTACTCTGTTTAACAATCCTCATTTCGTCAGGAAAAAGTTACACCATTGAGAATCATAAATATCTTGGCCCTTGTAGTTCGAAACTGATATTTTCTCCCATTGTTCCAATATACCTTATGATACTATTTAAACCTATCAATCAAGGGATTATCTCTTAACTTTGGATGCGCGAAAAGTTGATCCTATAGAATATGCTATTTTAAATTTATTTTGTTTATTTAAAAAAAAAAGGTTAGCTTCCTCTACCTATGAAAAAAAATATAATTAAGAGGTTGAAGGGAGGGAGAAAGGATTGACATCATCCGTCACCCTAACCCACCTAGAAAAAGTGCCTTTTGTGTTTGAAATGTTACTTACCAGTTCCCATAGTCATTTATGTTTTTGCAGGAGAAAAGGAGGGGGGGGGGGGGGGGTTGCCATTTCTAGACTAGATGAAGAACAACAGGTCTTAAACTTGAAACTTCATGGGGGCTATCCTCTTCTCGTCCCCATTCTAATACTAAATCCCTTATAAAAAATTTCAACCAGTTATTGATTATGGACGTTTGGTCAATGCTTATCCCTTGTAACACTATATTATTGCGCTTCTCTTTCTAGTTTCTTCCTTCAGAGGTCTAATGGTCTCACAGTAAAAAGAGACATAATCTGATAATTGGTTTATGTTGCAATCAAGCCTATGGTTGATTTTTCTAAACTCATTAACCTAGTGACTAAGTTTGATTGCAAAGGAATTTAAGTGGAAATGAAGTGAAAAATCATTTTACTTTGTATCTAAATCTTTTGAATTTAGAAACTAAAATTAAAATTATATTAAAAAAGTATCATTAAAAAATAAACTAGAGATAGAAAGAGATAGGTACACTGCCCATGCACGACAAGGTAGCAGGACATGGAATGGGGCATGACATTTTAAAGAGGGGAAGAGAGAGAGAGAGAGAGAGAATGGGTGTTAGCTTACAGCACAGTATGCACAATCTTTTTACAATAAATTATTAAATAATTTATATAGTCATATTAGATAACAATTATTAAAGTTGCATGTTTAAAAATTTTCACTCCCTCAAAGCTTCCTTTCAGGTTTAATAACTTTCTTATCTTTTTTGACGTCAAGAAAAATCAATAATTTTTTTTTGCGCCCCATTTTTCCCATAATGATTTGCTTGTGATGCATGGAGCACTATGACTGGTGACCACATCCAAGTCGCCCTCCCTTAAACCCCCCCTCTCTGAATCACAAGACTAATCCAACATATGAGCTCATAAGAAAGTTTCTTTTTGGAGCTATAAGCCCAGGTTTCTATACTTCCCAAAATGACCTCAACCAACCAGCCCTCCATCTTCTTTCTAGTGCTTTTTCCACCTTCAGTGTTATTAGTGAAGTCTGATCTCAGTTTTAATCCAGAAAATGTTGGTATTTTTTTTTTTTTAATAATAAAGGTTCCGCTCACCAATAAGAGAGGCCTGCAGGGTTGCAAGGGGGTAGAGACCTCCAACCGATTTTCTTTTTTTTTTTTTATTCGTTTATATTGAGCATAATTGAATTTTTGGGGATTAGGATTTCTCTCTGTAATGCGCAATACGCTATACAAAAGGGCTATCTCATAAAGAGATGTCAAGGGCTATCAATATAGCTTGTTGAAAATTTTGTCATGGGTGATTAATTGTTAACTGATAAAAATAGAAAGCTAGAGAAACGCAAACCATAAGGAGAAGCCAACAGTGAAGATTCCATTTCTCTTTTTTCTGGTTAAGGAACTGCAAGACTGTAGAGAATCGTTTCTTACTGTTTAACAATCCCCATTTCGTTATAAAAAGCACAGAACCTGGAGAAGAAGAAGCAATTAAAGAGACAAGTGAAATGGGTTCTCTGGTTTTCTGGGTTCTTCTCTTGGGTTCTCTGCTTCCACCCAGACCTCTCTTGTCTTCCTCTAATGGCCTTTCTGAAAATTTCTATGCAAACACATGCCCAAATGTGGAAACCTTCATCTGGAATGCTTTAGTAGAGAAGTTGAAAGAACCCTTCAGGCCTACTCTCCCTGGCACTCTTCGCCTCTTCTTCCATGACTGCTTCGTTGAGGTCGGTCTCTCTCTCTCTCTAAACTTTTCAAATTCCAAACTACTATTTACTATGTTACTGTACCATGCCTATTTTACAGGGTTGCGACGGCTCGGTGTTCATCTCATCTAAAGCATATGATGCAGAAAGAGATGCTGAAATTAACCTTTCTTTGATCCCAGATGGTTTCGAAGTTGTTAACCTGGCAAAGAAAGCTGTTGAAGCAGCATGTCCCGGGCCATTCTAGCCCGTGATGTTGTCTACTATGTAAGTTAATCATATTGAACCATTTAGTTTATTTTGGTTTAATCTAGGTTATTTTGGTTCAATTCAGTCTGTTTTACTAGTTTAAACTAGGTTTTACCACCCTTACTTATGGGCTTTGTGTATTAAACAACGCAGGCAAACGGTCCATGGTGGCCGGTTGAGAAGGGGAGGAGAGATGGAAGGAATTCCAAGGCTGCCAACGCAGCTGCCCAGTTGCCAAGTGGCAACTCCAACTTGACTGATCTTATTGAAATGTTCCAATCAAAGGGACTGGGTTATGATAAAATTCGATGAAACGCCGTTTCAGTTTGATAACTTGTACTACAAGCGCTTGATGCAGCTCAGAGGACTACTGACGTCCGATCAAGAGCTGTTTTCCGGCGGCGACGAATATATCCGGTCAATTGTTTCGCGGTTTGCCGAAGACCAGGAGCTGTTTTTCAAGTCCTTTGGTAGTGCCATGAAGAGGTTGGGAGCTGTTGGGGTTAAAACTGGAACTGAAGGGGAGATTAGAAAGGACTGTATTAGGTTCAATTCATTCTTCTTGTCTGTTATGGGTAGGGAGTGGTTGAGTTGTAGTGGATGACGTGTGTAGTTGCGTGAGTTATGTATGGTTGCATGTGGTTATATAAGTTACATATAGTTATGGAGGTATGGGTTACATGGGTTGTGTGGGTCACGTGATATTAGATAGTGTTATCGCAAGTGTTGTACGTTACCCAAACTGTTCTTGAGTAATTGTTAATTGTTATTTAATAGAAGTCCTACAGTATCGGGAGGTATCTTTGAACCCGACAACAACCTTGTTATTCCGAGGAGGGCGCCTCAATACGTCCAACTTATCTCTTGATTTTTTGTTTTAATTCCCTGACTTATTCAAGATAAGTACGTCACAATAAAGGAAGAATTCTCCTTCATATGTATTAGCTTGGCATCAGAGCTTGGCAATGGATCAACGGGTGGACAAATTGGAAGGCAAGGTAAGCACATTGAATGAAGGGCAGTAGCAAATTATCTCTAAGCTCGAAGGAAAAGAACAAGTTCTTATAAAATTAAGTGAGTTCATTAAGAGGCTGAATCTTCATTCAATGCATGTCGACCCTGAAATTGGTGAGTCCTCGCGGGTAGCGTCTCAAAACCCAGAAGTTCAACCCAATTTTCAACCTCACACCCTTCGACCTGCCAATTCCCAGCAAACTGTGGCACCAAAGCTTGTTAAGCTTGACTTTCCCCGGTTTAATGGCACCGAATAGACCACTAGTTGGACCTGCGGAGTGGAACAGTTTTTTCAATT
Organism: Macadamia integrifolia; assembly: GCF_013358625.1. Taxonomy (NCBI): domain Eukaryota; kingdom Viridiplantae; phylum Streptophyta; class Magnoliopsida; order Proteales; family Proteaceae; genus Macadamia; species Macadamia integrifolia. The sequence continues at coordinate 206,551 of NW_024870610.1, forward strand.
CCACCAAACTCCAGAAGAGGAACGAGTTGCTCTCGCTTCTTTCCACCTTGAAGGAGATGCCCAATTGTGGTTCCAATTGTTCAAGCAAGGAGGAGAAGAACTGAGTTGGCCATTATTCTGTGAAGGAGTGCACGCTCGCTTTGGGCCCAATCAGTTTCAAGACTTCTTTGGTGAATTGGCTAAGTTACAACAAATGGGTAGCCTACGAGACTACCAATTGCAATTTGAAAAGCTCTTTGTCAAGGTAGGCCATCTTTCACCTAAACGGCAAATCAGTTTCTTTGTCAGTGGATTGAAAGATACACTTAAGGCAGATGTAGTTGCTGTTAGGATTTTTATGTGGGCTTAACTGATACCGATTGATCCATTGGACCCAAGGAATTATAGACCCACTCTGATTAGGAAACTCCTAGCACTTTCCATTGTGAGAGTGGAATAGGGTTTTAGGGATTCTATTATAAATAGAATACTGACGGTCCCTGCAGCCATTACTTTTACTTAATGCCTTATTGGTTTTGGGAGCACGGCTTTCTCACAAGAGCAAGTGCACAGAAAGAAAGGAAACCCTAGAGTAAGAGGCTACAGAAGATCTCAGTAGAAGAACTCCACTTGCGTAGTTCGTCATTGTCATCTTCATGGGAGTAATGTTTAACCACATGGGACAGAGGTTCATGATCTATGTTCATGGGACACAGGTACTTCTTTATTCCCATTTATGGTTCATGTCATGGTTGTCCCATTGATTATTATAGATATGGTAAATCTATATGGTTATGTATTTTAAGATGGGATACTTTATTGTTCTTGGTTTAGGGACTACACCTATGATTAATCTTTTATGATTGGTTGATGATTCTTGTATTCTAAACACTATATGGTTATTCATATGTTTAATATGGTAAAGAATCCCCAACAATTGGTATCAGAGCCAACCCTTACAGTGTTAGAATCAAGGAAAATTGATTTTGTATAGGGTTTGTGTCCCAAATCATGAAAATCATAATTTTACCATTACTTAAAGATCCCATATGGGAAAACTTTCTTCACGAAAGTTGTAGAGCATGAGAAGACGGTCGCGGCGGTATGCCGCACGTCACCGAAAACCTCCGGACGCGCTGGCACGCGCCGCCGGAAACCGGCCAGAGGAGAGAGAAAAAAAATAGATTTTGAATTCAAAAAAAAAAAAAACGGTGGCGAGTCATCGCCGGGTCACCTCGGAAACCCTACCGAGTTAACCCGGGGTGTAGTGGGTCAACTCATGACCAACTCTGTTTGACTCGGTCAAAGGTTGATCGAATCGTTGACCAATTGACCTGGATTTTGACTCGGAATCAATATGCCTGAACCGGATTAGACCGGTTGGCCGAACCGGTTGGTTTGGGAAAGTAGATTGATTTTGATCTATTTTTAGTTCTGCAACTTCAAATGGCTCGTACAGGCAAACAGTGAAGAATTTTTCACCCTGATTTTTTGCGTTGAGTCCAGTTTTTCGTGCTCTTCGTTTTGATATATTATAAGCCTAGTTTTGATCAACTTTTATGATTTGTTTTGTATAAGTTACAAGTATGGGTGGTTAATGATTCTTTATGATTTTTCTATTAATTGGAAGAAATAAAAGAAAATCAAAACTAGGCTCAACGCAAAAAACCAGGGTAAAGTAAGTGAAAAACATAATAGGGATTTCTCAACCTAGAAGATGCTGTCCATCCAAAGATGGCGGTACTTTTCGAAAGTTAGAAGAAGTCTCGCAGTAATTGCAGAAACTTGAGTGGATTAGTATGAAGTTCCGATTGACACTCTTGAAGTAATTGATAATTGAGCATTGTAATGTTTATTTTGTTGACAGTTACATGTTTGTTCTTTTACATGTAAATTGATATTTAGTTCATGTTTAAATAACCCACAAATTTAAGCTGCCAAGTGTAGTTGTAAGCTATTGCAGTGGAATTGATGGAACCCACCAAAGTGGTAAAATCTAAGATTACTGTAATAGGTTTACAACTCAAAGATTTTGTCTTATATTCAAAGACATAGAAAATTGTTAGCAGGAATTAAGTAATGTTTGCCCAAAGGCGACATTGTAATGTTTGCCCAAAGGCGACATTATCAAAGACATGCATAAATGCAAGTGTACTCTAGGCAGACCTTAACCTAGAAGTTGTTATGCATCCAAAAGTGATAGTAATTTTCGAAGTTGAAGAGCTTCCACTGTCATTATAGTTTTTGAGTGGACTAGTGCATTCCAGACCTAAAGGTTGAGATTTTAGTTCAGTTGACACTTTGATTATGTTTGATGGTTAGTGATGTAATGTTGGTTTTTATTGATGTTACATGCATTAATTAAATATCGAATGGATTATTCTTCCTTGAGTTGAACCATTAAGCTAATGTCTTTAAAAGTGGCTTGAGAATATAGAGGCCTACATATGCCTCAAATACCTAGTTTTCTATACTAGGAGAACCAAATCAATAGTTTGGTATTATGCTTTTAAAGTTTTTTTTTTTTTTTTTTGCCTTAAAAAGGTATTGGACAGTTGATCAATGGCAATAGGGTGGATGAGGGTTTCATCACTATAACCATAAGTTATAGGTTTATTTAATGTGTTATTTTTTGCATTCCGATTGGATCAATTCGGATTGGTTGGGTTGGATTAGTGTCGATTTTGATCAATCCAATACCAAGTTCTTAAACACTGCCATTGTTCTCTGAAAACCTATTTATGAACATTAATTGATAAATGTTTGGTTTCTTTTGTTTTTGGGCATATGTGAACAAGTTTATATGTATGTCACGTTTAACGAATTGTGTTCTCCAATAAATGGATTAATTTATGACTGGTCGAACCAGTGGGAGAATAAACTCAGTCTGCTAGGTTGTTAGTGGGAGAATAAATTCAGTGTTCTATATTGTTTTTCATGCAAAAGAATTATTTGGAGTTTTGCGTTGATTTATTATTATCATGATAATGTATGGATCTTAAGCTATTTTATGTGGCTCGACCAGTGGGAGAATAAACTCAGTCTGCTAGGTTGTTAGTGGGAGAATAAATTCAGTGTTCTATATTGTTTTTCATGCAAAAGAATTATTTGGAGTTTTGCGTTGATTTATTATTATCATGATAATGAATAATGATTTATGGGTTCAAATATATAAGTAAATTCATATTCATGTCATTTTGTACTTGAATGTTTTGTTTGAAACACCCTATGATGGATAAATATATTAGAATTAAACTGGGTGTGAGATTCCGCACATTTTATGCTGCACAGTATATTTCTAGGAAGCTATGGAAGGATTTGATGGAATCCACCAAAGTGGCACATCCTATTATTTCATAGTTTTTCCAAGCGCAGCAAAGTTGGTGACATTTGCCCAAAGGTGATGTCACCCAAGTTAAAGAAAATACATGTATGGAAAGGACTATAACTTAGAGGTTTCTAAACCCACATGTGATAAAAGTAATTGTATTTTCACAGTAAATTTGGATTTACAAGAGGACCAGTACATTCTTAGCCCAAAGGATAGGAATGTAGTTACGGTTGTGACTCTTGTGTGTTTTATCTGCTAGATGTACATTTATTGTGTAGTTTATCTACTAGGTGTACATATTAAATTTTCTAGCCCGGTTATTTGGTGTGTATGATTCATACCTGAGATTCTTAGGGTTACTTGATCTGGTTTTAGCTCTCAGGGAACCCAAACAGGTGTTGTTGCTGAACAAAGCACAACTGAAGGGAAATAGGAACAATTTTATTGCCCTATTAAGTTTATAATGACTTCGGAGTAATTTTGAATTGATTTTATCTTAAATTCTGTTCTCTGAATTATTTGTGTACATTTATGCTTCATTTGTTTGTGTTGTCTCTGATTGTGTAAGAAACACATTAAAGCATACACTTCTGTACATATATTCTTCTCTAATGTGGAAAACATGATAGGAATGAGTGAAACCCACCAAAGTGGTACATTCAGTTCAATTGTGTGTTTCCCAAGGTAAAGGTGACATTTGCCCAAAGGTGATGTCATCCAAGTTTATCGACAAAGTACTCAAGAGCCATATTTTCTAACATTGGTGTTATTGAGGTTTTTGACATGCTTGGTTAGTGGGAGTTTTATGATCTCATTTAACCAAAAATATCATGGTGATAAAAGCCAAAGTTTAAAGGCTGTGCTTGTTAAGATTTATTAGCAGTGCTTAGCCAAGGTAATTGACGATATTTTGTCAGAATTTGTGATGTATGGTGGTATTTAGCCTATGTCCAAAGAAGTGGTGGTTCACCACAGGCGGTTTGCCAAAGTTTGTGATTTATGGTGGTATTTAACCTAAATCCATGGAAGTGGCAGTTAGCCATAGGCGGTATGCCAAAGTAAGATATTAATTCAAGAAAATGGCAGTTGCCAAGTGTTGATTAATATCAAAGTTTTCTACCTGTGAGGTTTTCAAGGTAAGCTGATCTTTAGATCAAGAAATGACCTATAAGGAGATCTATAGTTCATGTGATCACAGGTATGATATCAACTCCTTATATATACGTTTCCAGGCGATTTGGATTGATAATTTTCTATTGTCTGTAACATTAGATAGTTATATGCCGTATATTGAGGTGTATTTTCTACTATTGTTCAACAGTAGAGATTATTAATTGGATCAAAGTTTGTTTGAGTGGTGTTCAGTCTTGGGATTATTTGGCCAGGAGTCAATGGAAAGACATCAGTATCAGTGTAGCCCAAGTGGGAGATTGTTAGGATTTTTATGTGGGCTTAACTGACACCGATTGATCCATTGGGCCCAACCAATTATAGACCCACTCTGATTAGGAAACTCCTAGCTCTTTCCATTGTGAGAGTGGAATAGGGTTTTAGGGATTCTATTATAAATAGAATACTGACGGTCCCTGCAGCCATTACTTAATGCCTTATTGGTTTTGGGAGCACGGCTTTCTCACAAGAGCAAGTGCACAGAAAGAAAGGAATCCCTAGAGTAAGAGGCTGCAGAAGATCTCAGTAGAAGGACTCCACTTGCGTAGTTCGTTATTGTCATCTTCATGGGAGTAATGTTTAACCACATGAGACAGAGGTTCATGATCTATGTTCATGGGACACAGGTACTTCTTTATTCCCATTTATGGTTCATGTCATGGTTGTCCCATTGATTATTATAGATATGGTAAATCTATATGGTTATGTATTTTAAGATGGGATACTTTATTGTTCTTGGACACAGGAACTACACCTATGATTAATCTTTTATGATTGGTTGATGATTCTTGTATTCTAAACACTATAGGGTTATTCATATGTTTAATATGGTAAAGAATCCCCAACATATTGATCTTCTTAATGAATGTCTTCCATCCCTTTTAGTCAACAAAATTTAGCTCTCTCTCTCTCTCTCTCTTCCTAGCTGAAGATCGATGGTGGTTTTTACTTTCTAACATGGGATCTCTTTTGACCAAACTTGCAGCTAATAAGTTTATCTTCATACTACCACTAACTCAATCAATGTCTTAAACAAGTTTTCCATGTCTTTTCCCTTAGTGTCATGGTGGTTTTTTTTTTTTTTTTTTGAAAATTCAATATCCATCCGAAATTGAAGTCATTTTCTGAAGGCTCTTATAGAATGTACTGACTACTACCAGTAAGAGACACCATGGGAAAGTGGACTAATATGGATATATCCTGTTGTACGTCTTTTTATCATGTGATTTCTCTAAACACATTTGGAATGTTGGATCTCTGGGAGTGAGGACAAGACATCTCTCTAGCAATTTTTGTTTATCTCTGATGAAGTAATTTTTTAATTTGTCTTTGTTGATAAAACTTGATCGTAAATGGGTTTTTAGTGTTTTTATTAATCACTACTTATTTTATATGGTCTCACAGAAACAAGGTTGGGACACTTACAAGCAAGCATACTCCTTTCTCACTCTTGGTTTCCATGAACAGTTGGATCTTTGATCTTCAACTCAAGCCTCCTCTTAATGATTGCTCATCTACCTCATCTACACCTCATTGTTCCATTGAGTCCTTTTAGATCATCAGCTGCTATCGTTCCCAACCACATTGAAATTTCCGGATACTGGTCTGCACTACTTTCACCGATGCCAAAATTCAGATTTCAGGTTGGGCTTCTTCTAGTATTTTCCAAGGAAATATAAGTACTAATTGCTGCAAATTTTATGATGACAAGAAAAATTTCTGAAGCAGACTCCCGTAGCATTCTCGAAGGCTTAAAATTAACAAGGGATCAAGATTGGGGTATTTTGAAAGTATGGAGTGATTCTAGAGAGGTGGAGAGCCTGATGTCGAGTTCCATGTTTTATGATTGTCCTTGGATCAATCTGTCTTTAGTTTTGGAACTATACAACAATCTTAAACTGGTTAATTTGTACGACTCCTCTCCCCTGGACATTATTTTTTGGCTAAGGCAATTAGTGAGAGAGGTTACCCTCATGGGAAGTAACCTCTTTTTGTCTGGATCAAATGTAAATATTTAATTTTCTTTCCCAATGCAGTTCTTTATTCTCATAAAAAATTTCGTACAAATTCTATTTAGTTTATTATTATTATTTTTTTCCTATCATTGCAAACACAACCTAAAACTTGAATTGGAAAAAAAAATTTAAAACATATTCACCAAAAATAAGCTCAAACAAAATAAAGCATTAAAATAGTTAAGATAATGTATGGAAATGAATGGAGATATGTGGTTGAGTTAGATTTATTTATTAATTTATTTTTTTGAATGAATGGAACAAAAGTTAAAGTAAAAGAGAAAAATACAACATGAAGCCAAAAAGGCAAACCTAAAGGAGGGACTGTAAACAAAAGACCAAAATAAATAATCAAAGGATAATACATTATGGATATTGATTGACTTAGCCTTTGGTCATTTAGACGCTCCCTTAAGTAAGCGATTCTTGTTTAGTTATTTTGAAATAAATTTTTAAAATAATAATAAGATAATGCATGGTCTTGACATAATTTGTATATCTACCCTGCAACAAGTATGGCGAAGCTAAACTTGACTAGTAGGTAGGACTAATGCTAACTGTCATGTTCGAGTATTAAAATAAAAAAAAGAGAAGACCACTTGCATCAAAATTACTAGCATAGACATTAGATACCACTTCGTAAGAATGGAATTCATTTTCCGATCAGATTTTTTCTTTTTTTTAAATCTCCTCTAACACTTCAAAGGCATTTTCTCCTCCTGACCATGTGGATAAGATTGCTCAATGTGTGAGATTCCGATACATGCATGAATGGTGTGTAGATTATGGCTTTATTTTTTGTCACTTTGAACTTCCACTTACTGAACTATCCATTTAAATATCAATGCAAAGTCATGGAGTCGAATCAATTGTACAGAATTTATGGATCTCTTTTTTTTTAATTGTGAGTATTATGTTGAGCATTAGAGACGAATTATTCAGATAAGACTGAGATAAAGAAAAATGAAATGATGAAATATGTTTAATAATTTTAATTACTCCACTTGTTTCAGTATGATAAGCTTTATACTAAATCCTAAAGTTATTTATAAAAATTTAAAAAATTGAACTTCCTAAGAAATACCCACATCGACTTTATCTTCTCTCTCATGGTTTTTTTTTTTTTTTTTATTGAACTCTTTTATTTTTTAACTCTAGGTGGGACCCACTCTATCACTACCTCCTCCTTTCTCTTTCTCCGGTTAAGGTTGCACTAAGGTTCGAAATCTAGTTTTGTTTCAATGTTTTGGTGGGTTCAGAATCACCAACTCAGTTAGTATACTTTTTTTTTTACTCGGTTGACTATTTTGGTGGTCAAATGGCCATATTTTAATTTGAAACTTGGTGGGTAGTTTATTTTAAGGTAATAAACATGTTTAGAATATAAATTTACAAAAATTTTAGAACATTACATTATTTAAATTTTTTTTTTTACATAAAGTTATTTTTTAATCAATTTAAAAAGATATTTTAATGATATAATCCAATAAAATCAAATATGGTATAACATAACAAGCATCATATATGCTTCAAAACACTTTAATATTAATATATTATTTTTATTTTATTTTTAAAATCAAAAAAAATATTTTTTCCTATTTTTAAAATTATTTTTCAATTATTAATCCATTTTTTTTATTTTTTTAAATTAAAATAAATAATTACCGGCTGAAAAAAAAATTCGTTGCGATAGAGTTGTAGAATAGCCAATTCTGAGTATATATATAATTGACTTCTTTCAAAGGTATATTTATCATAAAAAAGTTACAATTTATGTTAATGGAAAATGCATTTTTATACAATATATATATATATATATATATTTATGTGCTAAAAAAATATTTCGACTTCATGAGGTCATAGATCGGCCTCTAGTGTTTAATTTATAAAAAATCTAGCCTCATCCAACGTGTATTTATGTCCTATTTCCAAAAAAAAAAAAAAAAAAAAGTTTTGGGAAAAGGACTTTACCTTTCTTAAGTTTGGAATGTGTAGATCTTGTTGTAGGAGTGATTTGGAAGGTAATATGTGTGATGATGTGGTTAATTAGAGGCCACTAGGGTGACTTTGTGTTTAAAATGCAAGACAAAATCGAGATTTCACTGAGATAGACAAGACAAACGAGACTCACCAAAATGAGGTATTTATAAGCCTTTACAAAGTAACAATTCGGTATCTCGCAGAGACAATACTTATATCTCGGCCGAGATATTGAGATTTCAACCAAGACCATGTACAAAATGTATTTCGTAGCCTATCTCGTCTCAGCAAAAAAAAAAAAAAATCACGAAATAACCAGGATCTCAGCGAGATTTTGAAACATGGGCTGCACCATCCCCTTCCTCTTCCCTAGCCCCTGCCAACCCCTCCCTTATTTTTTTGTTGTATTCAATCCCTCTCCATCTGAGTCGCCCACTGCAATTGTTGATGAAAATAAGATAGCATATACAGTGATTTCTCAAAAGACAAGCAAAAGTCTGGATTTCCAGTAGGATATTGAAGAGGGGGCTTTCCATCGTAGCAGAATCTACAAGACCTTGAGAGTTGAGACCCATCTGCTGAGTTCAGGCCTAAAAGCGAGGGATCTGCTACCTCTGTTAATTCATATATTAAGAGCCCCTCTTGTTTTCCTGTCATCAAGGCTCGACTTTGGATTCAAGGGTAGCAGTCTCCGATCCACTTGTCCCATCCAAGGTTTTAGAACTCGGTATCAGTATCGGTATTGGTCACAGTCAAAACCGATACAATAAGGATCGATATCGATAAGGATCCATCAAATATCGGTTAAGGATCGGAAATCTTACAATTTTCACGGATCTGTCACGGTATCGGCTAGGATCGGTAATTTTGTTTTTTTGTGTTTAATCTAAAACTAGTGATGATCTCGGGTTCTTCTTCCTGCTGGAAGCCCTTTCTTCATTTTCCCCATTTCTCCGTTTCAGTTTCTAAGATCGTATTTTATTTTTATTTTTTAGATTCAATAATCAAAAAGACTTGGCGTTGAGATAAAGCCAATTTCCTTGGCGTTGCTGCGGAAGCACTGCCTGCAACACATCAGCCCATACTTCTGGATCAACCCGTGAGGATTCCCGCACACTCGGCAGGTACGAGATCCAAGGCTGTGGCTCTTTGGATGAGAGTTCCACACATTCGAATGCCCCGTTCTTCCGCCCTCGAAGAAACCCTAATTCACTCTAACTGCTGTCTGCAAGAAGAATGAGTGAAGATCGTCCTTTATTGAGTAATTGATATCCAATACTGAGGACGATACCGATACCCATCTCAGGATCGGTCAGGTATTATGATCGGGCTCAAACGATATCAATCCGATACAACCAATCCAACCGATCCAATACCGATACTTGATTCCATGGTCCCATCCGCTCCATCCGCTCCAATTCTGAGAACAAGAAGGACCTCGGAGTGGCAAATCTTCTATGGCGGCCACTGCCCCTATTTCGCGGAGCATCCTCCTCCTCGCAAGACAAATGTAAGATCAAGAATCTGAGTGGGAAATTTCAACTTGTGCTACTCAAAAGGTTCAACAGGGGAAAAGTAGGATTTAGACCAATAAGAAGTCTATAGTAAAAAGACTTAAAATTAAGAACGATGAGGCTACGTTTTGTACAATTTCTTCATTTTTTTTCGTTGTATGGAAAAAAAAAAAAAATGAACTAAAGTGTTTGGTCTCAATTTGATGTTTTTCTGTCTTTCTAGAATGAAAAGAGAAAAAAATGTTAGAGACGTAAAATGATGGAACGAAAAAACCTTGTTCCGTCATTTCGATTTCGTTTTAAATACAAAAAATATGAACAATTAAGATAATCGCTCTGAAATAAGTTCACCAAACACCATTTTTTTTTAAAAGGTATTTTGGCACAAAAATTAAAAATTCTGTTTTTAATACGAAACACCGTTTTTGAAACTAAATGACAATCAAACGCAGATTAAGTCTTTTTCTAGCCTGGAATCTGATTCTAGAAGTTTTACTGTCCTCTTTGCCCAGATGGAAAACATTTTTGTGATTAGTAATGGTTGTCAAAGTTACTATTCATGTGAACAGTATTATGAGACCCTTAATTGATAACTTTAATAGCATGTATAAAGAGTTTTTTTGACATATGACAACATTTACTATTTGCTATTGCTTCACCTAAAAGCTTGAACTTATAAAAGATGAAGTGAAAAATGAGGTTTTCCATTAAAAGAATAAAAGAGTAAAAAAACATTTAGAAAAAAAAAAATGCAATATAGTTGAACGGTTTAAAACTCAAATCTCACACAGACGATCATGTTTTAGGAGGGAAAATATAATAAATGAAAATGAAGGATAAATATAATTGGATCAAAGTACAAGGGAGTGTAAATTTAAAAAAATAATAATAATAATAAAATAAAAAAATAGATAATTGTACTTATTTTGGGACGAGATTGTACCTATGAATTCCCACGATAGATTCCAATTTTCTTATCCCATCATTTGCTATCAAGACTACAGACATGGCCTACAACTTGTGTATACCTTTTTAACATAAAAATATTCAAATCAAATGGTTATTTATATGGAAAATTCAAAAGCACCCACAAGAGTATGTCCATGGAATGTACGACAAAGATCACCGAATCAGATATTGCTTTTATGGTGCCTTTAGGTTCAGTAGTCTCTTTCATGAAACATCACATGGTGTCACGGTCTGATGGTAAGGATTCTTGAAGCTCCAGCCGTGCCTGCGTATATGTAAAGTGCCCAAGTCTTACAGTCATTTACATAACATTGAAATGAACAATGGCTACCAAAAGGTAAAAGCAGAGCAGAAGAGAGCAATCTTCTGGGTCTTTCTCTCTCTCTCTGCTCATTTCCTTGCCTTCTCTCTTCTTTGAGCTTTTTCCCTCTTTTCTTAGCTTTAGCCAACGCTGCCCATTTGAAAAGAAAACCCAACCTTTTCTTAAAGCAAGCAAGAAAAGGGAAAAAGCTCTGCCATAGAGAAATAGGTACACAGCAATAAAGAAAGGAAAAGGCTTAGCATTGTGGGAATCTCTCTCTCGTCCTGGTGCTGTGCCTACTTCTTTCATGTTTTCTTCTCCCTCCTTTTTTTTCCCTCTTTTTCACACACTAGCACCTCTCTCCTTCTCTCTCTACCTGTAACTTCCTGAGATTGGTCATGGATTTTGGCATGAGCTAATGTCCATTTCTCTATGGGTTTTTCGTGTGGAGATGGATCTGTAAGAATCTTATCTTCCCTCCCCCCCCCCAAGAAAAAAATAAAAACACTTTTAGTCTTCAAATTCTGGGTCTGTTCTTTCTGCTTGAACATTTCTGGGTTCTCTGGATGTCTATCCTGTCTCTTATTTTCTTGGGCTTTTTAGGATAACCAAGAAGCCAAAGTTCCATTGAGGCCTGATATTGAAGAGTCAGGGGTTGAAGAAGGTGTAGGCATGAAGGGTTGTCATGGGTTGAAACTGGATCTAGAGTTCAAGCCAATAGAGCATCCGGTAGAGCCACCTGATGAGGACAGGCCTGTCAAATGCCCATTGCCTGGCTCTTCAGTGCCAAATGTAAGGAAAGTTCCATCTTTCTTAGTTGTAGTCTTCATCTGATTTTTATATGTTCTAATTCATCTTTTAATTACACTGTTTCTGCTTCAGTTTCTCCCTTAACACAGTTGCTGAAACTTTTGCTCTTGTTTTCCATAATCTAAATGAAACTGATCCTCAAATAAAACCATCTTATGTCTTCTCTTATGGGTTTCCTCTGTTTCTTTCTTTGAGAGTTTCTTTTGGTAATGTCTAGGGAAATAAATAATGGGTTTTTGGCAAAACAAATATAGAACTAATTAGAAACTCTAAAAGATACTGATCCTCAAAAGATCTCATATCTTCTCTTAGGGGTAAAACTATCTTATTATGCCTTCTCTTATGGGTTTGCCACATTATAGGAAACTTCAAACTTTATATGGAAGTTCTGTTTAATCTGTAATCCATCAACCCCCTCCCTCTCATATAAGAGGGAGTAAAGATTTCTGATATACAACATTACAGGCTATATGACATGTTTCTCTTTAACCGTTTTGAATTTGAATGTATCTTCTTCCCAAATATAGCTCTTAGAAAAAGGTTTTTACATCTCACATATAGGCTTCTTGTTGTATATGAATAGGATGTACAAATGCAGGTGGACCGGCTTGCCGAAAGCTTGAGGAAGAGGGGAGAACTATCATCTGATATGAATGAAGAAGAAGGGATGTTGGTGGTGGCCATTGAGCCTCCAGCTCGAGCTGTGCGGAAGAGGCATCATACTCTCACTCGCAACCATTCAATACCTCCCCTGTTCAATAGAGCTCCTCTTCCCCCTTTACCAAATCGGAATAGTACAATCTTCGAAATGCTTCAACAGTGTGATGAGTATGAACCCAATCAAGATATGCAATATTAGATGATTACAATTTCCACATAGCTTCTATAGATACAGATATGCCCAAATTAAAATTTTCAATCTGCTAGTAGGAAAGACTTGAAATGTCTCTGGGGATAAGTATTCTGTAGGATATCTGGAAAACATTATATAGCACAATGTGAAGGGAACTGATTACTTTATACCTTGATGTGTTATAATCAAACTTGAAACCTGATCATTATAACTGTTGCTCTCTCACAATTCTACATATTCATTGTTTTTGGCAACTAAGCAAGGTTTGAGGCTTTGAGCCTCTCAACAGTGTCATCAAGTAGGTGATTCTCAATAGCATACACCCAATGACATTTTACAAGTTCCTTACTTGAAGGCAAATCAACCAGTTCCTTCCATGTCTGATGACTAAGCAGTCGCATCCATCTCCACAACCATATCTAATTTTCTGCGGCGGATGAGGATGAGAAAGCGCCTCTTGACAAGTTTCGGGCTAGAATGCTCAAATAAAGCCGAAGAAAAAACCTTAATGTATTAGGAAAAGATGGCCCAAGGGTATATTAAGACGCATCCAAGGTCTCAGATAATTGACGTGAGACTATACCTATATTACTCCCAACATTTTAACACTTTCCCCATGTACAATTTTGCGGTATGTATACCTAAATATTAATTTCATTTTTGGATGACGACAAACAGACTTTGCTCTGTTATCATATTACAACAGTTTATCACAAAAATTCAAGCTATTAATTAAGGGCAATAACAATGTATATCACATGAATATTACTAATCTTTATTGCTGAAGAACAATCTCAAAAGTATGTGATTCAACACAAATTGAGAAATCATAGACCAAATTTATTGGGATTAAATCAGTGTTATTAGAAGCCACAAATAATTAGCAAGCAGGAGGGCACACATTTATCAATTGATTCAAATAATAGTTGGAAGAGGTAATGGGCCCTAGCAATTTTATGATTTGCATGGAGGCAGATGTTGGTTTGAACCACAAGTAGGCTCTACCAATTATATAACAAAACATCGCCTGGCCTAATGTGAAAAATTAGGCCCTTCTTTCTACTTGCTTGGATTCCAACCGTCTGAAAATGAACTTTGGCTGTATTTTAAGAAAAAAATCACCAGGTCAAAGGATGAAAAGAGGTCCACTTCATCAAGTATTTCTGGTTTGACCACAGTTGTTATCAAAAACCAGGTAAAAATTCTGCTTCACCAGATGATCAAGCCCGGTTGTAAAATGTATAGTGCAAAGGGGTGTGCAAACACTGTCCAAGGATCAAGGCAGTCTTCTCAGAATAAAACATGATAGGACCATTGCCAGTACGTTGCATAACAGCAAGCTGAGAAGAATGGAACATAGATCTTCATCAAATATCAGACTTAGACTTTTTCTTTTTGATTTAGGAATTACTCATATCCAAAGCAGCTTACCACCCCATACGACTAATTTTTTTTTGTGGGGGGGGGGGGGGTGTGCGCTTTTGACTTAAACAAAGTAGTAGGGGCTTCATAGCTACTTTCATTCTAAGGGAAACCGAAGAACCGACCTTTAATCAATAGGAGCCCTACTAACCAATTTCTTAGTCACCGGGTCGAGTGCACTTTTGATACTTCAATAGGACTGATAATGACTTCAACTTATTTATAGGGGGTAGGGCAACGAAAAGCTACTTCAATGATGGAAACAACCGAAAACTTGAGAGGGTCATCTTTGGAACCGTTCGCTACAAACTTTGCACATCTAAAGGGACCCAACAGCTTATGAGACAGAAAAATATTATAAGAAATATTCCTGTCACTGGTTACGACCAACTAAGGAATCCGCTACAAACTTTTATCTGTTGGATATTACTCAAATAGAAAGTAAACAGATAAATAAAAGATTTATTTATTTATTATTATTACTTTTTTTTATTTTTTTTAATTCAACAACGATGTAGATGAAGCCACAAATAGTAAATTCCTGCAAAAAAGGTTATAATCCATCAACTGTACTAGACCAACACAAGCATTCCTTGAGGAGGGAGATTTTCACCTCATTCAACGAGGAAAGCCTGTGAAAGTAGAGACAATCACTGTGATGACCCCAAACTAGGTCTATTATTTTCGGACATCAACGGTCCATAGTATCCTAAGTTTTAGGCAACAATGAACCGGACTAACATCCACACACAACATAAGTGTAAACAAGAATTAGCTAAACTAATATAATATTAAAATTCGAAGTTCAACTATCTATTTCAACTTTCAAACTTAAAAGTAATGAAGTAAATTACATCTTCAAAGTCTACATCATCTAAAAATAAAAATCATTGTCTTCTTCAAATCTATAACCAATGTCCTCCTACTGATCAACAATATGTTCAACATTCACGTCCTCTCCACAATAGTCATCACCGATGTCATCTATAAGTTATGAGGGTAAGTCTCTAGGAAGAAGTTTAGTAAGTAGAACCAACACGCTAAACAAGTTTGAAATCATAATCATACAACTAATTAAAAAAAAAAAAATACTTACATTGCTACATTTACATCGCCGCATAAGTACACAGGATAACTAAAAAACACGTAAACATTGAATCAATAATATTATTCATGAATGATCAATGCATCACAGTACCACATTACCTCCACTTAACATATAGAAACTCGCAAAAGCTATCTAATATCCAACCTCTCAAAGACTAAGTCATACCGTCCGAAGGTAAAGTAACAATTGGTACATCCTGCAGAGGGTAGGTTGCTTCATCTAGTAGTCCACAATTCTACTAAGAAAAAGTCCAATGAATCAATCCTCACCTCAAAATTATAACACAAATGTTGATAAGGCAAGACAACAATAATAAAATCATCTAAGAATGAAAATATATATAAATACAACCAAGTTCGAAATTCAAGTGTGTTCAATACCCTCATTCCACTTTAGTCGGTCTCTATTTTTGTTAAAAATCATCAAAACAACAACTATAAATAATAAAGCAATGAACAAGGAAGTCTCACATTCCTCCTCAATCAAAGTCGGTAATGTAAAGTACCATTACCACAACAAACAATGTATTTCATACATGAAAATTAGTAAATTTATGTAAACCAATATATATCAATAGACAAAAACTCATTTGGTATAAAAATCATGTAATGCACATAGTACACTACTCCATAAGATCATAATCACAATTTAACACATAATATTAGTAATTAACATTATGTAATCAATGTTTGATTTAATAATGTGGGGTAAGGCTGTCAATCGGTTTGGTTTCGGTTATTCGATTCGATTTTGGTTCGGTTCCAAATGACGATATGGTGGACCATAACTGAATCGAGAACCGACTCGGTTCTGCATTTAGATACTCAAACCGATTCAATTTGATCCTAATTTGGTTTTGTACCTTGGTTTTAATTCGGTTATGCCGCAAGAGGCAAAGCCAAGAACTACCTAATATTAAGAACATTAGAAAAAAAGTTTTCATAAGAGAACAACAAAATGACAGAACACACTTTTTTTTTAATAAAAAAATAAAAAGTAGAAGAAGAATTACCTTAGATGGATCATGGATGCAGACCGCAAGCTATTCTCTAACAAACCTAATGCCTAGAAAAGAAGAAGAAGAAGGGAGGGAAGAAGGTGGACTAAAGAAGAAGTGAAGAGCACTCAAAGTCGCGGCCAGCCTCCTCTAATAGTAAAAACCTCAAAAGGGAATATGGAAAATCCCTCCTAAGGACCCGTTTGGTATTGTTCTTAAGAAATGTTTCTATTGTTTTTCCGTTTTAATAGAACAAAAAAACGTAAAAAACTGTTTATAGCAACCATATGATGTATTTCAGTTTTTTTGAAACAAAAGTTGGAAAAAAAAAAACAATTTGAAGGACCGAAGACGGCACGACAAGAGGGTGTTCCGTCCATGTTGTTTCGTTCCAAATGTTCTGAAAAATGAACTGTTTTTTTTTCACAACTTCATAGACAAGTTCCGATAAAATACTCGCCTCTTGTTTTTTCACCTCTGCCTTTCAACTTCGCGCACTCACAGCTGGAGAAGAAGAAGACCGTTCGGCGGAGAAGAGAAGCACGATCAACCTTGAATCTGACTTCACTCCCAAGTTCGACTGATGGAATACATTAGCCCTCTTTTTTCACCTCTTCCTTTCATCTTTGCGCACACAGAACTGGAGAAGAAGAAGACTGATTGCTCAAGAATAGAAGCACAATCGCCGGAGAAGAGAAGCACAATCGCCGGAGAAGAGAAGAGAAGCACAATGGCCTAAGAAGAGAAGAGAAGCACGATCGGGTTTCCCCTTTTGATCTCTGCTCATTGTTGCTCAAACAGGTATGCCCTAGCTCTTTGCATCTTCTCTGATATGTTGATGATGGATCATGACCTCAATAAACCTTATAATACCCTGATCTACAACCCAAATCAAGATTGGAGAGTTCGGTATTGTTTACCTATAAAGCCTCTGCAATTTGACCGATCGGACTTGGGTTTTACTAGGGTTAGTGGTTAGTTCCTCATTGTGAACCAGAGAGAACCAAAGAGGGTTTCACAATCGTCTTCTCCAGATTTATGCTGAATCTGGCTACATCTCAGATGCTTAAGACCTGTTCAAAAAAATGCCTCACAGAGATGTTTTCTCATGGAATGCAATGCTTCCTTCCCCTGAGTTCTACTTCTGGTTCTGATTCTGTTTCTATTTCTTGAATTCATCTTCCCATTTCTATTATGCTTCTTCAAATGTGAACTTAATTTGGATCAATCTCATTTTGGAGCAAAGGAAACACAGACAAAAGTATTCACCTGTAAAGCAGCAAAAACCAGAAAAACATGGATCAGAAATGATTCAACTAATTCAATTTCTGTTGTGTAACAATAATGAGATACTGCAGTGAAAATACAGTTGGGAGATGACATCAAACACCTTGTGAACATGTGGCAACAGATTCAACTGATTTAAGTTTATGAGACTTGGTTGTTTCCTTTGATGAAATGACATCAAACACAATTGTATGTCATCTTAAATAAATATTTAGATAAGTGAAAACTCTGATGGATTAACTGAATATACATTATACAAAACCCAATTGATGATATAGAAGGTTATATTTTGAAGCTTACAGAATTAAATAAAAATGTAGATAGGGTATTGGTTGTGTGGAGGTGTTGACTTGCAAGGTCTGATGCAACTGGTATGTCATCTTAAAGATCATACTCAACCATCAATTTAATTGTCCTGTTAAGAAGTTGGGTTTCAGAAATGAAATGCAAATTACAAAGTCCAACCATATGATCATGCAATTGTGCATAGATTTAATGATTATGAAAATCAGGCCATTCCGTGAGTATTTTAAATTCTGTGGAGTTTAAAAAGGTTGAAAATTTGTATTATATTAAAAGGAAAATCTCTTAGAATAAACAGTAAGTACTTCAAACAGCTTATTATAATAAACACACTAGCACTTACTATTAATTTGGATAGCTTGATTCCTTTGTGACTTTGCTATGCTTGATTTCTTTGTTATTTTCCTATGCTTGATTTCTTTGTTACTTTGCTTGGTTTTATTAGTCTTTCCATTATCTTTCCCCAAATCTGATTTTATTGGAGCTTTGTTACTTTGCTTGGGTATGATTCCAAATCTGATTTATGTAATTAGAGAACCAAACAAATAAGATGAAAGACATCCTCCAAGCATTCAAGTCTTTAGACTTGGACAAAAAGTGAAAATTTGGGGAATTATATAATAATTAACTTGGACAAGGCATTGTTAATACTGTATTTTATTCATCCTTTTGAAACCATGTTTTTTTTAGTTGGTATGTAATATTTTATTGTCCCAAAGGATTTATATGCTTATAGTATTTTAATGTTATTTCTATAATTATTGACTTAAAAGAAAAGAAAAGAGAGAAAAAAAAAAAAATCGTTTCTAAAACAAGCATTACCAAACGGCAGAACTATCGTTTTTTGGTTATGAAACTGTTCTAGAAACAGATTCACCAAACAACATTAAATCGTTTAAAAAAGGAATTTTAACATAGAAACTGAAATTTCCGTTTTTGACACAAAACGGAGTTTCCGGAACAGAAACGATATTGTTCTAAAAAAACGTTTCTGGAGTTTTTTCGTTTTATTGGAACGAAAAAATAGAATCTTCTGTTTGGTGCACTTATGGTCCGTTTCTGTTTTTTTGGAACAAAAAGTGAAAAAAAAATTGAAAAAACGATACCGATAAAAATCTGAAATTTTACAAAAAAAAAAAAAAA
>NW_024870610.1:225782-228161 GCF_013358625.1 Macadamia integrifolia
TTTTTTAAATTAGTGTATGTATTTGTGTGCAAATGCATAAGTCTTGAAACATTTTTTTAATGTCTTTTTATCTGAGGACATGTTGGAATAAGCCCTACTTTCATATAGAATATGTAATACTATATTTTCACACCCAAAATTTCATGTAATGTCATTTAAGATCCCTCTACAAAGCCTTACATTAATACTATATTTTTCACACACAAAATTTCACTTTCAACATATATCATCCAACCTCTCATGACCAAATCAAACAAAAACATAGCCTCCGGAATACTTCAGCTCTGAAACAGAAACAGAGCAATTTTAGGAGATTCTTTTATGTTCCGAGATCAGATGATGTGATTCCGCTATAACCCTGGTAGAGTGGTCCTCTTGGGGGACCATTTAACGTCCTAAAGTTCCAACCAGCACTGATGGATAGGTCCCATTCAGGTGGAGACCGATTCAGATAAAAAAAAAATCTACTCTAAAACTATGCTACCGCCAGGATTTAAACCAGGTTCTCTTACCGTATTTCAACACCATAGTAGATCTGAGAAAACAAGTAAACATTATTTATTTAATCATCTAACTCAAAAGGCTAAACCAAGTGCTACAAATATTTAACAATGACTGCAAAAAACTTAAACAGAATTGACTAGACTCATCGACCTTCAGAGAGTATGGATTCTGCAACTGACGACGACCGAGTCATTGTGCTCCAACCTGTTGAAGGCAAAAAATTTGTGTCATCGATGCCTGTTTGTAGACCAAGCAACCTCAGCTTCGGTAGAGAAACTTCTCCCTTCAAATAGTGCATAACTTGTCGCATATGTGGCCTTTCAGTTGGAATGGAGTGAGAACAAAGCAATCCAAGTCTTAGCACTAACTCCATTTCCTCCAAATCATAATTCTTCCCCAATTTTTGGTCAACAGTATCAAGAATCTTGCCCCTACTCCAACAAGAGATCACCCAATTCACCAGCACCTTACAATCTTCGGATGCTTCTGGTTCTATGGCCTACCACAAGCAACTTTGAGCAAAAGAACCCCAAAGGAGAACACATCCACACTAGGAATTACTTTGCCAGTTCTACAAAGTTCTGGTGCAAGATAACCAAGTGTCCCTACTACATGGGTAGTTTGAGGATTAGTTCCATGATCATATAATCTTGCATGCCCAAAGTCTCCCAATTTTCCATTTAGCTCCCTATCTAATAACACATTACTGGACTTTATGTCTCTGTGAACAACCACTTGTTCCCATTCTTCGTGCAAATACAAAAACGCAGATGCCACACTTTTGATGATTTGAAATCTTTGACACCAACTCAGCCCCGTTTTTGTTGTTTGATCAAAAAGGAATTTTTCTAGACTCCCCTTGGGCATGAAATCATAGACCAGAAGGAACTCTCTCTTACGTCGGCAATAACCCAATATGTTACTATGCTCCAGTGCCTCAATTTACCATTGCTGATGATCTCAGCAATGAATTCTCTCTCCCCTTTTCTAGAATTGTGGGACTCTCTTCACTGCAACTTCTGTGTTGGTTTTGGTAATACACCTTTATAGACCCTACCAAAGCCACCGGTTCCAAGAAGCTCTTTGTTGTTGAACCCCTTGGTGGCAAAATAAAGATCTTTATATTTGAATCTGTAAGGTCTATAATCGCGTTTCCAATCTTCAAGCATTTCAGCAAACTTGTTCTTCCGTTTTACAATAAATTGTATGTTGAAGAAGATCGAGATGAACACTAAAGTAGCACCTATCACAGCAAATAGAACAATAAAAAGCCTAGGTACCCTTTTATGTGTTCGAGGAAGCCTAGGAAGTTGGGAGAGAGTGAGTTCTCTTGCTTCCCCATTCATTTTGAAACTCCATCCCAAAATATAATGGGATGTTGGCAAAGTGTATGTAGCAGTGGAGAAGCCCACAAACATGGGATGATCCAGGATGATCTGAGAAAGATCAATTTCCAAGGACAAGAGTGGGATCCTTGGTTTAGTGACCTTAATTGGAGCTAAAGTCACATTAAGCTGCCTGGCAGTACCACTATATTCCACCCAGAGTTGCAACGGGTGCCCATTACCGAGGCTTAGGTTCACATACTGATTCTCTTTATCACTAAAATAAGAAGCAGGTGCAGATTCAATAGATTTCAAGTCATTGATATCGATACCAACGTGGTTGTCATCAATGTCATCGAACTCCTTGTTTTGGAAGCAATCCAACTTGATTGCGATGACATGGTTGGATTGTTTGCCGTTGCTGGTCATGTTGAAGAGGCCAAGATAATTGCCTGGCAAAGCACCCGAGAAGTCTCTTGAGGGTGCAATCACAAACGCCATTCCAGGTCCACCAAATCTGATTAACTTCCGTAAGGCAAATACAAAAGTA